>NW_007233044.1:0-65861 GCF_000164805.1 Carlito syrichta
TTGGATTTCTTTGAGCAGTGTTTTGTAGTTCTCATTGTAAAGGTCTTTCACTTCTTTGGTGAGGAAGATGCTGAGGTATTTCATTTTTTTGGTGACTATTGTGAATGGGATTGTGCTTTTTATTTGGTTCTCTGCCTGCTTTTGTTGGTGTATAAGAATGCAACTGTTTTTGCATGTTGATTTTGTACCCTGAGAGTTTGTCAAAGTCCTTTATCAGTGCACTGTGCTTAATACCTTTTTAAGCATCTCCTATAGATATGGTATGGATGCTGCATAGTCTCCTAGGGGTTGGATTCTGGGAAGGATTTTAATTCTCCATCACTGATGAAGCTGAACTTGACTGGGTATGAAATTCTTGGTTGAAACTGTTTATCTTTGAGGACTTTGAATGTTGCACTCCAGTCCCTTCTAGCTTGTAGTGTTTCTGCCAATAGGTGTACTGCTATTCTGATTGGTTTTCTCTTTTTTCTCTCTTGCTGCTTTTAGGATTTTTTTCTTTTGTACCTACTTTGTGTAGGTGAATTACTATGTGTCTAGGGGTTGCTCTTCTCATTTGATGTCTTGCAGGGGTTCTCTCTATCTCTTGTGTTTAGATGACCATATCTCTGGTGTGGTGGGGAAAGTTTTCTGGGATAACCTTCTGGAATATTTGCTCCAAGGTGTCGTCTGTCTATTCTTCTGGGAAACCAATCAGGCATAGGTTCAGTCTCTTGACATAACCACACATCTCTTGGAGGTTTTGTTCTTTCTTTCTGAGTTTTCTTTCTATATTTTTTGCAGATCAGGTTAATTCCATGTTTTGATCTTAAAATTCTGAGATTCTTTCTTCTACTTGATTAATTCTGCTTTCCATGCTTGTCATCTTGTTATTTATTTCCTGAATGAAATTTTTGTAACCAAAATCTCTGTTACAATTCTTTCAGTGTTGCACCTTGTCTTTCTTGTGTATTATTCACTCTTTCCTTCCATTCCCTAATCCTTGTTGTATTCTGGGGCCAGTAATTGATAACTTCCATTGTTTGGATGCTGCAGTCTGATTTTTCAGACATTTTCTCTTTGTTACACTGGCAATTACCTGTGTTCTTCCATTGATTTTTTCTCATTTGTGACAGATCTTTTTCTTTTCTCTTTATTTTTGTTATTCAGTGGCAGTGGGAGAGGCTTTCATTCTGATATTTGCTTAGCCCTCTATTTCTCCCTGGCCAGAGCTCCGAATTTTTTCTATTTTGAGACAGGGCTATGGGTGAGGAGCTTTGCTGTCTCTTGTAGTTTTGAGAGTTGAATAAGTTGGAAGATGGGGAGTGTTGATCTTTTCAGGGATCTTCCTTGTCCTTTTCTGATCACACCTTTTGTCCCACAGCTGTCTCAGGGTAGGGAGTGGGGTGCCTGAGACTCATCCTGTCTCTCCAGTATTTGTGCTTTGGGAATATTCCTTCTGGGTCATGATCAACTCCTGAGTACTTAATCCACTGGTCACAGAGATGGGATCTGTCACTCTGTGGTGAATAAGCCAGAGCACTTTTCTTCCCAGTTTTCCGGATGGTGGTAGTGTGCTTCTTTCATTTTCTCCAGTGGGACTCTGCCTCTGGGCTCCCTTGCTATGCTCCCTCTGCAGCCCTTGCTGCCAGTGTCCAGCCAGGCACTGCAATGTCCTGGAGCCAAAAGTCACTCCCAGTAGCTTCTTCCTAGGAAGGGCTTTGCTGATTTGGAAAAAACATGACACTCAGCTTCAGCACCCCATAAAGTGCTAGGGTCCAAGCAAAACAGCTGTGGCACCAGCTGCTTCACCCAGCCTACTTGCTCCTGAGTCCCCACTCAGTCACTCACACACCCATTTATTCACAGACACTTATGCAGAATTTTCAATACACTCCTGGGAAATTTTTAAAGAAAATTAAACTGCTGCAAGTTCTTCTTTGCAATTCTATTGTACCTTGGCATCAATTTTTATAGTCTCTTGTAAAGAAAGAACCTCTAATTGCTTTTATTCATTCATTCATTGTTTCCAAAATCAGTTACTGAGTTTTATAATTGGAATCATATTATGCATGGGTAATATAAAAATGAAGTAGACAGAGACAAGCATTAACTCAGAGAGAAGCATAACTATGGACTAAATTGTGATCCTCCAAAATATGTATGTTGAAGCCCTAACCCCAAGTATGACTATATTAGGAGATAGGACCCCTTATGAGGTAATCAAGGTTAAATTAGGTCATAAGGGTGGGGCCCTAATATGATAGGATTAGTAACCTTATAAAAAGAGACCCCAGAAAGCTAGCATCTGCAAGCCAAGAAGAGAAGCCTCAGTAGAAACTCACCATGTTGGCATCCAGTCTCTAACCTCTAATTTCCAGAAATGTAAGAGAATAAATATTTGTTTTTGAAGTCACCTAAGTGTCTGGTATTTTTGGTATGGCAACCTGAGCAGACAAAGGCAAGAATATTCTCCTGTTTTATTTTTGTCATTTACTTGTTTATACTAAAGACTGTCCTAAGCAAATGCTAAAAAGCCAGTTTTGCCTTAGGAACTTTATCATCCCAACTTAACTTCCTTACTAATTGTCTACTCTTCTCCCCATCTTTGGGAAAGAGATTGAACTTTGAAACTAGACAGACCTGATTGTAAATTCTAGCACCTAACCACAGAAACACAAGGTTTCCTCATTACAAAAATGGACATAATCACATTTACTTGCAGGGATGCTATATGCCTTCAATGAGAAATCAGGTGAGCATGCCTAATATTGTTATATTAAGAGACATGCTAGTCTCTCAATAGATAACAGTTCTGACCTTCTGAGATCAGCACTGTATTCAAAGGTTGTTTTCAGAAATTATCTGGTTTACTCTTCCCAACTGTCCCATTAGGTATTGACCTAAAGAGGCTGAAGTTTTGTCTCACCTGAAGAATCTCCTAAAGAATTTTGATAACTGGAAAATTCCTATCATCAAACAATCAAAACTTCAATGATGAATTTTTGGTCCCATAACAAGAGAAAGAAGCAATTAAATTTTGATGTGTGATTACCTGATTAGCACCTAAGATGAAATAAATATGTGGTTTCTGCTGAAAAGAAAAACTTTATGCCTTTGTTTATATTTGTCTTCTTGAAGCATTTAACCACTTAAGCATTTTTGTGACATAAAATGAAGCAGGAATATCTACAACCCATATATCTGTTCACTTATACAGTGCATTACATGCTCATTATGTGCCAGGTCCTGTGCTAAACTGTTTACATCTGCTAACTCATTGAACCCTCACATAACTCTTTCTTCTCTAGCATCTCCAACTAGACTATAAAATGAAGTACATGACCCTCTGTCAGCAATTTATGACTATCCCCCCCTTTGTGCTGCAAGTGAAGCTAACTCTTCTCACCTAGATAAGCAGAATTGTAATGACTATTGGAGGTGCTGGATGGTGTCTGACTTGAAGAATCTGAGCCAGTTTCATTTGGCAAAAGATTGTCACAAGTTTCAGATCAATTTGGGGGGAGCTTTCTGTAAATCATGTCCAGAATCATCTTACATTCACCCACTTTCAAATATTGACAAGAGAGACAAAAGGCTCTTTTCATGAGGAATTTTTCATACTCTGCAGCAGTTTAAAATATAAGTAGTCTCTCTGGTTTATCATCTGTAACCACATCGAACTCTGTGGTTGAAGGAAGGGAAGGTGTGGTTAGTACACTCCCCTGACAAGCAGGAAATGCGACTCCTATTGCTATGTGACCGGGTCAGGATTCCTGGTCTCCCAATCTGCTCTTCTAATAAAGATTATAAAAGAGACCCTGAGACTAACGAATTGGGTGACAGGTATCCATCAAAGCATGCCTTACCCTTTGCTTTCCAGGCTCCAACTGCTAAACTTAAACTTTCTCCTGTCAGACAACACAAATTGGAGGCTAAAATGCCAGGCAGGGATCTACCTTGGCCTTTTCTTACACAACTGATCACCTTCAGATTTCCAAGACAACAGAAGCCCTGATGACAGAGACTGCTAAGTCTTCACGACTTTGATGGACTCATTGTTTATTCTCTGGATTCACTCATAAGCTGCATAAGAACAGGGACCTGTCTGTCTGCGTCACTGCTGTATCATCCCTCCTAGCAACATGCCAGGCACATGATGGCACTTAGAAAATATTTGCTGGGAGGGAGGGAAAGAGAGAGAGAGGGAGGGAGGGAAGAAGGGAGGGAAGAAAGTCATATTAGACCCTTTTGGGAGAAACCCAAAGAATACAATAGATTGGTATCAAAATCCAATACTAAAGTTTGAAGAATTCTCTTAAATATTGCTGAGCTCAGCCTCTCATTTACTGACTTTCAGAGGATTAAGTGGTTTACCATGGTGACACACAAGCTTGTCTCCTGGCCCTAGGTCCAAGAGATATTCCCTTTTACTCTGTGGTCTCTCTTGTGAGGGCTTCTGGCCTCTGTGTTAACATTCTCTAAGCTTTCCAAAAGCACAGTGTACATCTTGTGGAGTCATTAGAAATATTTATTTATTTATTTAATAGGTTTCTGGATTAATTTTTTGTTATTGTTGCTGTTGTTGCTTTGTTGTTTAATATAACAGAACATTTTCTGTTTCCATATATATGTGGAGATTTGTTAAAAAAAATTGTGGTTTAATGAACAGAATAGGGTTTAGTATTGATAGGGGTTTCTCATTAATGGAGAATTATTTAAGGGAATGTGAGGTCTCAAATTCGCAACAATGTCCTTTTATTAAAGAAAATGCTTCTACAATTTTGGAATTGAAACAGTAGTGACATTTAATGAAAAAGGTCTTAAGATTTCCAACTTGAAATATGCTGTGTGCACACTGACTATTGTGACTTGGAAGAAATATTTTTATAATTCCCAAGTTTAATGCCATGCCTGTGAAGAAGTAAATTAGACCAATCAAGGGTTTTTCAGGAGACAGCAAGTGGATAGCTGCCAACCAAGGAAGGGCACACTGCTGAGACCCAATACCAAAATAAAAAGAAAGATGTTCTGTGGTAATGGGATTGTACCTTCAAATATGGAGCAAAAGGACCCACAGCTACTCTCCATAACCTCCTCTCACCCCTAGGCCAGAAATGAAGACCTGCTGCAGGAGTGATTTCCAAAGAGCATAATATTAGGAGTCTCAATTTTAAAAATATTGCATTACATTTATACAGTGATTTTAACTTTTGTAAAATACCTCTTTTCTGCTGATTAGTGTAACACCCTCTGTCCCACCACAAGGACTAGAATACACTATTTTGTGTCCATTTTAGATAAGCAAACATAATGGAAAAGTGAGATCATCTCTAAGCCTGGAATAGAAAATTGTTTCCTGGTACCAGTCCCCATGGTCTTTCTGCTAGACCTTGCTGGGAACTATTTTGGGGGAAAGAATTGTTATGCTAAAATTTTTTAAATGAAAGCAAAAGTATTGGAAATAGAAAACTGTATTCTGGTTGTCTACTCTACTATAACTATGAACAAGGATAGCGAAATAAATAAATCCTCAAGTATAAAATACCACCATATGAGAAAGATGAAGCCAATTTCTCCCAGAGCTATTTAAAGAACCAGTATAGCTAACGTTAATTTTTAGCTTATATATTCTCTACCTTCTTCAGCAATCCTTTGAAAGATGGTTCTAAAGTGTGACAAAAAGGACACAAGGATCAAAGATACCTATATAGAGCATAGGTTTGGAATAAGTGGCCCCCAGTAGCTGTCCTCCAGTGATCCTGCTAACCGGTTTCTTCTACCAAGTAAAAAACCACCTTCTGGAAACCACTTTTCCATCATTTGGAAAAATATCTTTCAAGGATATCTAATGGTTTTCTAGCCCCCAGGACTCAATATTTCAAGAAATACCTTTAAACCAACTAAACCTCTAGAGATTTTTCTGTTTTCATTCAACTCTTGTTTCAGTTCCAATATTTCTAGGAAAACATTGATTGATTTACTGTGGTAAATTATGAGATGTTTTTAACGTTGGATGCAATATATCTGATTTGTGATCTCTAGGCCTCAGATGTTTTATAGCAGAAGTTGAAAATGTACACTGTAGCCTGGCACAAATAGGCTCACCTGTAAGCCCATAAAACCCTCCAACAGATGTGTTACTTCTTTTCTCACACCTTCTGACTCCACATTTCTCTGATTCATCGTGATCCACATCAATAACTTAGTGATGCATGATTTCAAATGCTGATTTCAGACTAACCCCAAAACAATACTACTGGCATGCTGATGGTACATATGCCAATGGAGGCTGATTATTCATGATGGCAGGCATCACAAGAGCAAAAAGTGCTTGATGTGTCTAAAGAAATTTTTTTAAAAAGGCTAAGCTTCAAAGCTTAAAAACTGCCTGTTTGGTTGTTTTCCCTTTCAAATCGTAAGATCTGTAAGATATGGTCTGCTCACCATTTGATATTCGGTACCTTTGAGCATAGTACCCATTTGTGGAAGGAATAAGCAAGAAGTTGACCAAGTGAGTCATAAGGACGGAGAAGCACAATTTCAACTGGAGTTATCAAGATCTAAAGCTGAACTTCTCAACTGCTTTCCTCTGTTCTTTTTAGTGTTGCTTGCAATTCTCAGTAAAACATTTTTATTCAGTTTAGTTGAGCTACACAATCATCAACTTGCATGTTTACTCTGCCTGTAAAGACGACAGGACTTGGGTTTAAGCTCCATGTAGACTAGTTAGTGCCCTTCTGTTTTATGGCCAGATACCCAAATTTTATGTGTTTATTTATCTTGCTGTCTATGTTAGTTTTCTAACGTCTAATAATCTGCAAAAGGAAAAGTACCTTCTGCAATCTAATCCTAATCCTCCCTATAAAAACTTAAACCACTCTCTATTCTGCCTTGGGAGAGGACAAAAGACTACTGTCCACTAACTTTCACACTTCACTCTGACTCCTCTCTGGATCAGTTAGCTTTTAATGTATAACAAATTACTATTATTAATAGCGTAAAACAACCACTTTTCTTAACTCATGATTCTGTATGTTATCAAATTGGGTTGGGCTCAACCAGGTGGTCCTTCTGGACTGATCTGGGCTCAACTGTTCTCAACTGGGTTCATTCACATACTGAGGAGCTCCAATGGATAACTAGAATAGCCAGTGGCTGGCACCCCTCTCTGCAAAGTCTCTTATTCTCCAGGATGCTAAGACAGCCTTATTCATATGGTGACAGAGGGTAACAGAAGTTATAAAGCCTCTGAATGACTAGCTCAGAGTTCAATTATAGTTTTGCCACATTTTATTGGTCAAAGCAGACCACTAGGCCAGCTCAGAGTTAAAGCATAAGGAAATAAATTTCTCTTCTTGACGGGGAGAATTTGGGACCATTTTTGCAGTCTACTACATTATTCTAAGCTCCCTTCACTCTCTTCAGTCTCATCCTTTTATCATATTTTCCATAAATAAATCCTTCTTCTTCTGTTTATTTTGGATCTAACCTCAATGATTGTGTATTTTAATCTTTTATTTCACAAATATTTATTAAGCATTTAATGTATATCAAGATCCACACTAGGCTCAAAGTCTGCCAAACTATTGTTCTTAACCTTTAAGGCGCTTAAGGCAAGAGCATCAAGCAAATAATTAAGAACTAAGCGATGAAGCACAAAATAAATAACCCTAGGAACCATGGCAACACAGGGCAGGACCATTAAGCTCAAGTCAGAAATGGTAAGCCACCAAGGATTCCTGGAAAAGATGCCACTGAAATGAGTAGGAGTACCACCTGAAGTATGATCAGTGGACTAGTGGCAGTCTACAAGCTGTTATTTACTGATTTGAACTGAGACAAGAATAAGAGTATAAATTTTTTTGTAGCAACTTAATATTAATGCAAACCCCAAGCATATGATTTTGAAAAAGGATCAGTCGGTGACAAATCGGAATTTAATTTTCTTTAATGATTCTTCATCATAGACAGTCTGAGAAGCACTGACTAGATAACAAAGGGTAGAAAAAATGTCCCAAGCTAGGAAAATAGCATGTCTGGTAGGCTGAATAATGAACCACCAAAATATACTGAAATTCTAATCTCTAAGACCCATAAATGTTATCTTATATAGAAAAAGGATTTTTCAGATTTGACTAAGTTAAGAATCTTTAGAAGGAAAGATTATCTCAGATTATCTGAACGAGCCCTTAACGCAATCATACATGTGCTTACAAGAAGGAGGCAGAGGGATATTTGACACTGACAGAAAGGAAGGCAAAATGACCATGGAAGCAGAGATTGGATTAATATGGCCACAAGTCAAGGAATGCCAGCAGTCACCAAAAGCTGAGAGAGACATGGAATGAGTTCTCCCCTAATGCTTCCAGAGAGAGTGTGAACCTATCTACAACTTGATTTTGTACTTCTGGGATCCAGAACTGTGAGAGAATAAGTTTCTGTTGTTTAAGCCTCCAGGTTTGTGGTTATTTTACTATAGCATCCGTAAGAAATTAATACAATGTATGAAGCTAAGAGGGCATGAAGCAGATTTATATATTCAAGGATCTCTAAGAAACTAAGAAATGACTGAAATAAAATATATATGTAGGGAGGAGGAGTAGAAGTAAGGAGAAAAAAGGAGGCAGGGGCTGGAAAAAACAAGGATTCCAACTTCATCTCATATTGGGGTTGAAATAACTAAAGAGAAAGACTTTAGAAACCTTTCACTTCCAAACTAGCAAAGTGTGCCTGGATCCTATATGGGTCAAAAGACAGGGGAATATTGTTCTTTGGACTCAATGCAGGAAAAAAAAGGTACACCTTGCATATATCTATAAATTCAAACTAGGTGATGGTAATTGATGTGTACCCTAAGCTCAGCTTTCTCAGGGGAAAAGAACTAGCCAAATCTGGTGATAAAAGTGGGAAATTTATATTTTTTGCCTGGTTCATAAGGAATGGAAGCTATAACAAGCTACAGAGCTAGTAAAAACAAATCTCCCAATTTGTCTAGCCTGAAAGACTCTCATGCACTCATATACATTGTAAAACCCACCTACAGCACTAACCCAAAGGAAAGGGGAAACCATTTTTAAAAAGAGTGGGGAAAGACTAAGGACTGGCAATTGCTAGTGATATGTTTACTAAATATGCTCTAAAACATTAAACATAACATTGGAAAGCATAAGAGCCAACTGGTTGGAGAAGCTCACCCATTACAATTCAGGGTTGGTCTCTGATCTGCTTTCTCGGCACTTGGCTTCACAACCAGAACTCAGTCAAATGAATCTGCATCTCTGGCGTCTCTAGGCAACTCCCAACTTGGCATTTCTGACAAAGGAGAGCTAGCCAGGAAACCCCTCTTTGGAAGGGAACCATTGGCCAGGCTCACTCTATCAACATCCAGACATCATAGTTAATTACAAACACACAGGACCAACCTGACAGCCAGTTCTGTAAGTAGCAGACACCAGCCTTCCCCAGGGAACTGGCTTGGCTCCAGTGAGTACTTCCCAGTGACAAGAACCCTTTTAAGCAAGACACTCCAATGACTTACCAGATTGTGTGGGTTTTGTGTGGCCATGCAAAGACATTTCCCTGTCAGCCCCCCACTCTCTTCCCTAGAAATACTAGCTTTCAATTCAGAGAAAGTGAATGGAAATCCCTGGCAGTAAGAGTATATTCAATATTAGAAATACAAATAAATTCCTAATCACATCCTGCTTCCCATCCACCTGGCACTAAACTCTTTTTAGATTGGAGCCTAGGAAAAGTTCTTGAAAGGAAATTGGTAAAAATCCTTGACTTATGACTCAGGTGTGTGGGAGGAAATTGTTTCAGAAATCCATGACGTCTTCCCCTTTTCTGGCATTTTCCAGTAAGAAGTTATTCAGCAGAAAGACTGGAAATTTGGCCATGGATGTTAAGATCTGGGCAATGAAATAGTCAAATCCTTTCAAGGAGAATACATTTGTACTAAACATTAATTTAGGCTGTCTGCTAGAAGGTCAGACTTCCTTCAGAAGGACAGAACACTATGCCACCAGATCCTGATGTTCTAAAGCACCTTGAGAAATATACCCTGCTTCACACCACTGCATCGGTGTGATCCTGACACTTGGGACTGTTACAGAAGAGTCAGGTGAATGACTGGATTAATCACATTACTCCAGTGACCCACCAGTTAGTGATGCACCAAAAGCCATGACTTGGCCAAAGTCACTCAACTCAGCTGAGCTAGAGTACTAAACCAATATTCTACATGGAGTCTTTACACCCCTAAGACAATTCTACTATTGTGCCGTTTCATTATAATGTAGATTGTGGCTCTCAGGAAATAACCCATCTGCTCTACATCCCTTCAGCAACTTAATGAGCTACATTCAACTAGGTATAAACTTTATGTATTAATCCTGGTTAGATGATAGAAAACTTTCCTAACTCTTTCTTCCCCAAATGAAACCATAATGTGAACTTCTATCATACTTTTTTTCATTTCTTTTTAAAAGTATTTACTTTCTAGTATATTCAGACCCAGGAAATAATATATTTTTTTTCTGATAAAGAAATGTGTGTTTCAGTATAAGAGAAAGATTTGTTACCCAGAAACCACAGCAGCATCACATTTCAGTAATCCTTGGTGTATCTTATAAAAATTCCTCAAGTAACATTTCCTATTTGTATTCCATTGTCCTTTTGCAATCCTGTCCCTTTGAGCCTTGGATTCTTAGGCCTTGTGCACATCTGTCACTAGGACCCTTTTTCTTAAGCAATCCAAAGGTCTGTGGCAGAATACAAAGTTCTCCTTCCCTGTTCTACATTAGTCCAGGAAGAAATCTGTGTCCAGAAAGAAAATAACCCTAGTAGAATGACCTTTACTGAGGCTTGACATCTGCTACCTTGTAAGCTTCTTACACTCTCAGCCTAATCCACCTGGAGGCTTTGCAGGCTGATGGAAGGTGATAAAAAATTTGTTAGGCTGTAAGCCCTGTCTTAGATTCAAAGCATGTAGGCTGTGTGAGATTCTGAAGCTTAGGGCAGACAGAGCAGGAAATATTTCTTAGTTCAGGTGCAACTCTCAAGATGCTTATTAGGATGAACTCTCTGGTCTAAGAAACAACTTTATTGGTATGAAAGTCAAGGCAAGGCTTTCTAATAGGAAGAAGGCTCCCAGCTTCCCAACATTTCAGAGGAGCTAATGTAATAGTGATCGTAAAACTTGACAAAAACCAACAAGAACTGAGAAGCCCAACTCTAGAAATTTACAATCCACGGAGGATCAACAGCTTGTATTCTGGATATCTTAAAGGTGAATGCTCTAAAACACCCATCCGCCAGCAGTGATGAAAACCTAGACACCCATGGTTATAAATAATTCAGGCTGTTTCTTACAGCAACTAAGGAGAAGGTCTAAATTCCAAATTGAACTGGCTTTTTGATTTATACCCTTGGCCAAGAGAAGAAAGCTCATAGATGGAGCTTCTGAGAGTAATGGAGGCATGCTTCTGAGGAGAGAGGGGGACTTTGAGATAAGTTACTGGAAAACTGCTTACCTGAGTAATAAGATAATTGCTTCTCAGAATCAAAAAGTGAAATGGAAATAGAAACTATTCAGAGAACTAGAAAAAGGTTTAAATATTATTGTATTATGAAAGAATTTTTTTCTCTAAAGCAAGAAATGGAATTCCTGGCGCTCCACAAATTCACACCAAAGGAAAATTATTTATAGTTTTCATTGAAAGAAAAGTTTGCTTCATTTTAATAAATTTTCAGTGTTGAAGAATCTGGTATGTTGGAAAGATATCTTTCCTTTGATAAAACATTTACATTTTTCTCTCATATATTCTTGGTTAGATTATGGAAATATAAATTTATGGTGACATACATATTACCTGATGTGTTGTTGACAGGTATAAGTTACATCATCGCTGACATCACTAGTAGTTCTGTGTTTTTTTGAAATAAGCACATATTTGAATATTTGAACCTCTTTTCATTATTATTTTTTATTTTAGAGTTGTTGGGTACATGTGAGGATTAATTACATTAATAAATTGCATTCAGGTGAGGTTTGGGTTTCTAGCAGGCCCTCTCTCCCCTGATAATGGACCCCAGTGTGTTGTTGTGTGCTCCCTGCCCCTCCTCCCTCCCACCCCCCTTTAGCACTATCCAACATCTGTTGTTCCAACCTTGAGCTCATGGGACCAGTGGTCAGGGTTCACTTATGAGTGAGAACATGCAGTATTCAGTTTTTTGTTTCTGTGATAGTTTAATTAGTTTGATAGTCTCCAGCTGCATTCATGCTGCTTCAAAGGACACGATTTTCTTCCTTTTTTGGCTACTTAATTGAATATTAGAACTTCTGAAAAAACCTGTCCTTCAGGGAATAGAGTAGCTGATATACACAATATATTCAGAATAATCATAAAATCTCCATCAGTACAAGAGATAGGGTATAATTTTAGCTTTATTTCATAGAAAAATAAAGTGTGAACCTGGGAAGATTCAGTGACTTATGCAAGGTCACACAGCTAGTAACGGTTAACAATGGTATTCCTGATTCTTAATCTTGTGTTCTCTCTAGTATAATATACCACCTTTAGTCTGAACCCTAAATGGACTACATTCTGGAAAAGCTAATAATATCTGTAAATGCCAGTATGAATAAGTGATTTATTTTACCCAATTTTCATTATTTCTGAAAGAGATGTCCATATTTGTCATGAGCTTAAACAGTGGTCGTTCCATCCACCTGGCAAGAACATGACTCCCTTGTGTTACCAAGTTTAGGCATATCAGATAAAGTGAAAGCATGTAAAGTTCCAATGATTTTATATCTCCCAGTTGGGATAATGCTACTGAGAGCCACTTGGAGTTGAACAGATTGAACAAGTACCATTTTGATTAATTTCTAAGCACAAAGAAGTATTTTTTTCTGGATCAAAAAGAAAAAAGTCAATGGCTGCAAAGATCTTATTCTAAAATAAACTCTGTTTTATATTTATCTGCTTAATTTCAATTATACATATACAGAATAACTTGAGACATCTATGCATGTAAATGATAATTTGCACTGAAAAGATTCACAGGTTAAAAACTTCTAAACAAATGGAACCATTTAAAACATGCAGTCACGTGTAATGCAAATAAATCTATCATAATAACTGTGGTTAACATTCTTCTAGGCTTACCATGTGCCAGGCCTTGTGCTAAGTGGGAATTATTGCATTTTATCCTCATAACAACCCTATCAGGAAAGACCTAACATCCTCTCCAATTAAGATAAAGAAACAGAGGTTCCATAAAGTTAAGTGATGTGTTGGAGACCCCCGAGGCAGGAAAGAGCAGAATTGGGAATTGAAAGGAGATTGATAGATGACAGAGCCCCGTGTATTATCTCCACAGTTATGCTTCCTCTTTTCATTACCTAGTATTCTATACATATGTACCAATTTAAGGAGGAAAGTAAATTGGGTTGAGGTTTTTTTAAAGTGATTTTTGAAACAAACTGCTTACAGTGAATTATTTAACTAATTTCATCTCTGAAAACCACTGGCGTGATTCTTACCTATAATCTACAGGGCTAATCCCACCATGGCATATGCGGACTCACCTCTCCACACTTCCCCAGCCCTCATCTCTTCTGTTTTCTCTCAACTTACCTCACACCAGAACCAGACCAAAAAAAGTTGCCAGTGCAGACTGAGGATTTAGAAGATGAAAGTGGAGTGGGCCCAGCGAAAGGAGAAGGACTCAGTGAGGGGACAGAAAAGATACCAGATATCGCCACATCTAGCTCATCAGCAGCATCACCTGACCAACTTTGCTGCCCTCCCCCAAACATACTTTCTCCTGTCTCCAGACTCTGATTAAGTCCCATCTGTCTGCATTTTTTCTAAATGCAGGTGACATTTGCCTCCTCCCACATTTTCTTTCAATCACTCATCCATTTCTATCATTGAATTTCTGGCACCATGTTAGGTGCTAAGGATACAAAAATGGACAAGATACCATCACCTGTTGTGAAGGACATCACAGTCCAGGGAGATGGCCAAGAAAAGTCCAATGTGGAGAGCTAATGAGGAAGGAGGTCAGCAGGGGAGACTCTGGGAATGCAGAGGAGAAGAAGGGCAGCAACCCAACCCTATTGAGGTGGGCTGGTCAGAGAAGTCTTTCTGGAGCAAGAAAGTAAAGAGTTGGTGCAGGATCTAAAAAGTGAGTGAATGCTAAGAGACAAGTGACCAAAAATTGTATCTTTTTATGAAGACAAGTTTCAATAAAAAGGGTAGAGGAGAGGATCAAAAATAAGCAGAAAATCAAACCCAGAAACCTGGATTTCTAAAGAGGAAGGAAGGGATCTTCTCTTTCCCATTAGAAAGTGACCCAAATGATTAAGGTTAGTTGGAATGTTAGTAACCCAAATGGTTAATATTAGTTAGTTAGTAAGACTAGATGATCATACTAGATGATCATACTAGATACTAGATGATAGATCACAGAAACAAAGAACAGAGTGTCACATGTTCTCAGTAATAAGCGGACCTTGAACAATTATACCGTAAGAAACAGATTGGCAGTAGTGGGAAACTGTCAGGGGAAGGGGGCTGGTATTGGCAGTTGAGGGAAACTGCTAGGGGAGGGAGGGGCATACCTCATCAACAAGGGTACTTGCATAATCAACGTTTGTATACCTAACCCTAAACTGTACCCCACATCTTTATAATAAAAAAAGACTAGATGAATAATTTAGACAAATGCTACCATAGTTTGGTCCTGTTTATTCATCCTTCCTTCATTCAGCAAGTATTGTTGTGCCTGTCCATCATATAGGACTAGATAAAATGCCTAACCTACATAAATGTCCCTCAATATCTCATATGGAAATTTCCAAGAAATAAAATATTTTAGCAATTCACCACCACCACTACCAACAACAACAAAACTGAGTGCATGAGTGAAGGAAAGGACTTGAGTTATGGGCTGTGTACTGGGCAGAGTGGATCTCATGACCCAGCAATAGCCTGGTATGTCTAGTGATTCACTGTCTGGAGCCTCAGCAGAAGGTCCAAAGAGAGGCAAGTATTTTAATCCCTGAGACCCTAGAAAAGATAGAGATAGAAGGGGAGAGTCCTCATGCTAACTCTCCCCTTCCCGCTCCCATTGCAGTCACTCCATTGCCTTCATCCCAAATCTTGACTGAGGCTACACCTGCTCAGCTGTGGGTGGCATCAAATTAGCAAGCAGTGCTTTGGGTCCAGGTGTCAGATGAACCTGGCATGACACAGCACAGATACACACATGTTGTGCCTCCACCTTTCACTCTCCCAAGTCTTCACAGGGGCATATTCACTCCTGAAAGAGCAAGAAAACTACATAAATCCAAAAGAAATGTATTCTTTTCCACCAACTTGAGCCTGTCCTCAACCTTATAGAATAGCAAGAACAGCAACTATAGCAACATGATTCGTTGAGGACTTCCTGTGAGATGAGCTGCCATCATCTTCCTCCTGGACCATACAGTGACTTTCTAATAGATCTCTCTGGCCCTTTCTGATGCCTTCTCTATCCTGCTTCAATGGCTTCCCATAGCACTTAAGGTAAAATGAAAACTTCATTTGACTGACTCTACATCTCTCTCTCTCTCTCTCTCTCTCTCTCTCTCTCTCTCTTTCTCTTTCTCTCTCCCCATCTCTCTTTCATATCACATGTCCCCAAACTCTATTAAAAACCAGAACCCTCTTTCATTTTCTTGAAACTGCAGTACTCATACATGCTTTCTGCCTGGACCATTGTTCCCATTTATCTTCACCTAGTTAACTTCTAGGCCTTCTCCACATGGCAGCTCAGTTATCACCTCCTAAGGGAAGCCTCCCTGGTTTCCCTGGAAAGATCAAAGTTTAATATGACAGCCTTACTAAACAGCAAACATCATCACTGCACTAAACAAAACAATGATTTATCATTTATTTGGTGGCCATTTGATCAATGCTTGCCATTATCCAATAAAGGAGATGCAACAATGAACAGATGATCACGAGAGCATGAGATCCACTGACACCGACACATATGGATCAGCTGGAAGCAGCTGACTTGAGAGAACACTGGCTTGACCTAGTAAAGTTTCTACTAGGGTTCACAACCTTCAGGGTCATGGTGCTCCAGGATGTAATACATACAAGAAATCTACCCCAATATATGATGTTATGTCCCTCATAGCTAGAGTACACAGGTCCATGATTGCCCCATGACCCACCTACTGAATCTGTGTGCCCATTACCCCCAATTAAAGCTCTGTTGGGTTAGAGGTTCTGGGTCCCAGTTGTGGGTAGGGAGTGTGATGAATGTTTTCATGTAGGGACACAGTAAGGAGTCCTCTATAACTAAAGCTATGATTACTGCTGGTCTTATGGGGCTTCTCATGCCAGCAAACCCCCTTGTGATGCTGTAATGACTCAGAGAACAGTGAATAGGCCATTATAGCAATTACCACCTGGCAAAAGTAAGGCAACCAAAACTAGTCCTCTTAGGGAGGACAGTATGGGGTCCCTCATGAAGTAACTAACCACTTGGCTGAAAGTGAGGAAAACTAGAATTAATTGTGAAGGAGTGGGATCATGAATATCATTAATGAGCCTGGAACCAGTTGCAGCAGAGGAAACTGTAGAGATCTGTCTTAAGTCCTTCTGAATAGTCAGGGACAGAGTGGACTTAATATGAAATACAAGTTTCCATGAGTGGAGTAGAAGGCAGACTGTGGCAATGACACATCCTCTCAGCCACCTCAGATGTCAACTGCTGCTCTGATGAGTAAATACACACACACTGGCAGTGTCCCACCTCAAGTCCCCACCAGCATCACCTTACTTTCCTGCCTCTAGAATTTTTTTAAGCTGTGGGATCTCTGGCAGCCTGCCCACAGGGCAACTCAAAAGTGCAGAGGAGTGAACACTCCTGAGGATAACCCTCAACCTATATCTGTACATCTGTAAAGAATGAACAGCCTGCAACCACACAACTTAATAGGCTCAAGAACTAAGACTGTCTGTATTAACATGGCTTTCTTTTTCTAGGACTCAGCCCTAACCAGCTATATGTTTTGCAGCATCAAGCAAAGTCTGTAGGGGGTTGAGAGGGAGTGTTGGTATTTGCCTGCCAGGCCTTTTCAAACCCCCAAACCTAAAGACTAATGGAGCCCCCATTTGCCACATCTTGTCTGTGTTGTTTATTTCTCACTTATTACTCCACTTTAGGAAACTAATACTGCCACAGAGACCAGAGGAAATAGGAGCAGGGGCGACTACAATTCAAGCTGCTGGTTTGAGTCCCTAAAGCAACTGCTGTTCTATTTGCCATCTGCAAGTTAACTAATGAGTGAACTAGTTCAAACTTTAACTAAATATTTCTATGAAATCTAGTAGTAGATTTGGATTTGGAGTTAAGAGGCCTGGTTTATAATGCTGGCTCTGCCACTCACTGGCCATGTCATCTGGGGCACATCTTTTCATCGCTCTGTGATCTTGTTTACCAAAGTGTAAAATGGGGCTAATAATGGGTAGTTGCTGTGAAGATTCAGAAAGATTAAGTATGTCTTTATGTGAGAGAAACTGGCAGAGCTCTGGGCACCTGGAAGACCTTCAATGAATGACTGGAAGGAGGATCCAGCTTTTTGCCAAAGAGAAGAGAATAGAAAACATGAAAGCACTAATGGTGAGCCTATACAGAAAAAGTACTGCATGTGGAGTGAGAATCGGATTCCAACCTCAGTTATCACTAGCTAAGTGACCTTGAACAGGTCACTTCACTTTTCTCACCTCAATTGCTTCATCTCTAAAATGTTGGGCTTAAGTTAACATGCCAGGATTCTGCAATGACCGTGGTTTGCCATTTCTGATGTTGTTAATGTTTATAACTTAGCGACCCATATTTTTTTTTAAGTAGAATTTATTGAGAGGACAGAAAAGCTCCCATAGTGGGAGGGGACCTGAGGGGGTTGCCTGACCCATATCTTAAGAAGCCATTCCTAGAATGAAATGAGACAGCTAAACCTACTCGTTCATTACAACTGAAAAATAATCAATTCTTCATTAATTATGCTACAAGCATGATTCAGAGCATGAAGACAAGGGTAGATAGAGCAAAACTAGGGCCCTCAAAATAAATACTAATAATTTTTTCATAAATTCTGACTTAAAATTACAATGTTCAAGTGAAAAAATAAGACTCAGTTTTTGTTAACAAACACAAGCAGCATTAGCCTTTCTTTCTCTATTAAGAGTGGTTATCCCTAGTCCCTTCTAGAATATCTATCAAGGTCTTCAGAAAGGACCATTCATGGACCTACAAAATGGGTGTTGCCTCTGTAGGTAAGGAGAATAGTCCACTACCTTAAACATCATATCCTGTGGTATCACTATTCCTCCTCTTCAGATTAAAGGCTGAATGGTGATGAGAAGATTTTATCTTTCTGCTAAGAATAGTTGACCCCAAGGTAAGTAAATAGCTTACAGTCTATTCCAGGACAAATGCAGGTAGCCGATTTTCTTCCTCAAACAACACAATTTCCTAAAAATATATTTCACTTTATGTTGAAGTTTTTAAAAAACATATTTTATAGTGCCCTTTCTTCATTCCAAATATTAAAGGACATATTCTTATTAAAAAATAAAAGTTGCCGAGCTCAGTGGCTCAGCCTGTAATCCCGCGCCTTTGGGAGGCTGAGGTGTGTGGATTGCCTGAGCCCACGGGTTCCAGACCCACCTGGGCAGCGAGACCTCATCTCTACAATAAATCAGAAAATCAGCTGGGCGTGGTAGCGCATGCCTGTAATTCCGGCTACTTGGAAGGCTGAGGCGGAAGGATCGCCGGAGCCCAGCAGGTCGAGGCTGCGGTGGCCGGGAGCGGCCCCTGCACTCCAGTCTGGGCAACAGAGTGAGACTCCAACTCAAAAAAATAAAAATAAAAATAAAATAAATAAATAAATAACGTCCCAGAAATCATCTAGGGATGACAAAAAAAATGTGTTTCAATGCAACTATCAATTCTAAATGATATATAGTGGTTCCCAAAGCACTACATTGCAAAAGATTGTGAGGTGGCATTTACACTCAGGGAAAATGTTGTGCCCAGTGAGCCTCCATTGCTTCGGAGGATGAGAGAAGTAGAAGTACCTCACACCTATTGTCCCTGACCTACACCAGTGATAAATAAACTGCCACCTTTGAGCCAAATCAATGCATACATATATTTTATATTTTTGAATATATATTCTTTTATATATATTCTTTTATATATACATATATTCTCTTTTTTGTTTTGTGTTTTTTTTTTTTTTGAGTAGGAGTCTCACTGTGTTGCCCAGCCTGGAGTGCAGCAGCATGCTCATGGTCATCACAACCTCAACCTGCTGGGCTCAGGTGATCATTCTGCCTTAACCTTCCAAGAAGCTGAAACTACAGGAGCGCGCCACCACACCAGGCTAATTTTTTGATTTATTGTAGAGACAAGGTCTCACCAAGTTGACCAGGCTGGTCTCGAACGCCGGACTCAGCAATCCTCTTGCTGCTGCCTCCCAAAGTGCTGGGATTACAGGTGTTAGCCACCATGCCCAGCCACTTATATATTTTCTGTGGCTGCTTTCCCACTACAGCAACAGAGTGAAGGCTTGCAGCAAAATGTGTGGCCCAGAAAACCTAAAATATTTACCTTCTGGCTCTTTACAGAAAAAATTTGCCAACCCCTGATTCTAGTCCAATCTTCTCATCACGCATACTAGAATTAAATATATCTTCCTATTTTTTTCTTACAACTGAAACCTTATTAGTTAACAAAATCAAAGTAATAGTTGCTTCTTACTAGCATGAATACAAATTGGGAGCACAATTTGTTATGGAAAAGAGCCACCCCAAGTGGAATCAAGCCATGACCCAGACAACCTAACCCTATATCAACCGTGTTCACATTTTAGAGGTAATATTTCTGAATTTTTTTTCTAGAGGTTACTTATCATAAGACTTTGTCTAGTTTTTTAAAAAAGTATGGTTTTGACAGAAGTAATAAAAAGTATGTTTCACAATTGTAAATTGCTTTTCTTCTTTGGTATACATTTCTGTCATAGCATTGAAAGGAGGAATAATAATTTAATATTTATGGTTTCACTGTGGGTTACTGGCATCCTTGTTGTTTAAATAGGTGACAAAGAAGAAATCCTGCTGACATCCAGCTTACTATATAGTTATGTATATTGACAAACTGAAAGTGTTCACATAAAATATAAGGCTTTACAGGCTTGATTATTTCTGAATATCCCAAAATTTTACACCGGTATTACAAACATACTTTGGTTTTTTTGTTGTTTATTTTTTGGGGTTTTTTTCCATTTTAAAGATGTGAGGTATAATTCAGGATTGGGTACATAGGTCATCATAGTTTGGGTAAAGGTTGGGCCTCCCTTTGGTCCCTAGTTTGCCTGGTTTGAGATCACAAACATACTTTGAGAAGAGTTGGGGTATTCATGTTTGGTCTTGATCTGTGCTATGTAATATGGTAGCCACTAGCAACATGTGGCTACTGAGCACTTAAAATAAGGTTAGTTCAAGTTGAGATGTGTTTTACACACTAGATTTCTAAAAGACAGTATTTAAAAAAATGTGAAAAATACCATTAGTAATTTTGTGCAAGATTACATATCAAAATGACAGTTTAGATATACTGAACTAAATAAAATATATTATTAAAATTATTTTCATTTTTTAAAAACATTTTTGATGTAGCTACTAAAAAATTTAAAATTATCTATATGGTTCATGTTGTATGTATCTTGGATGTGCTATTTGTGGAGAAAATTTAAAATAACTTTATGAAGGCAAACCCAATGAGATAGGAAATTTGATATACACTTGTAGAAAATGTATTGTGTTTCCATACTTCTGCTGATGGTATTCAGTGTTCAAAGAAAGAGACAGTCTAATAAGTCAACATCTGCCTGTTAAACACTATAAGAAAACTTAGGTTATGTCTTATGACTAAAGGCCTAACCATCTAATTCTCTTCCTTTTAAAGGTCATAAAATAGTCCTACAAAATTAGCAAATAGTCCCTCTCGAACCCCATATACTCACCCCTCCAAAAAGGAACATGGCTTGAAAAATATCTGTTGATCTGGCAAAAATAACAAGAAGTTATAAACCAGAAACTACTGTGCAAATAGTTGAGTTAGCCAAGAATTTACTTCATGTAATACCAAGTGACATTGTTTGATATATTTTATCTCAGCAAGGATAAAAAGGCCAGTCACAAGGAGACATGACAAATACCTGATGAGCACTGCAGAGAAATTCGGCAGCTGCCCAAGGTAGAGCATCTTTTTTTTATCAACACACCAAGCTAGGAAGCTAAAGGGAAAGCCTTTGATCCCTGAGGCATTAAGTCCTCACCCTGACATCCCAGTCCAGGTCTAGCCACCTCTATCTAGATGTAGTCCTGAGCACAACAACCTCAGAGGTCAGTCATCTTTTCTGTGAAATTGTCATTAAACCATGAGTAATTTGGCACTATTTTCTGCATGATTTGTCCTCTCTGAAAATGAGCAGACTCAGGCTTGTGAAAATGGAAATTGATTTACTTTCTATTCTTCTTGAGCTCATCTATTTAAGGTCTACTTCTTCTGGGATGTGCCAAGAGACTGCACTGCTCTCAAGATGTGGAAATTTCTTTTAAAAAAACAACTGAGGAGACTTGGAATGAGAATGCTCTTGGCTAATTGGTTTGCCATCCAGCACTACATCTCTCACTAAGCAGGGAGAATCAAGTCACTGTCTCCTCGGCTAGTCAGTGGCTGTCTTATGAGTCACCTCGGTAGTTATCTTCTGCCCTCCTCAGTTGGATCTACTCCATTCTATATATCTTGCTTGTTTAAACAGAGAACACTGAATTTAAAATAATATTTTTATAAACCTTATCAAGCAAAAATGGTACAATTAAATGCTAAATTATAATGATGCTCATTCCAAGGAGAATTTAAGGGCTTTGGACCAGTTTTTGAGAAATGTGATTAATATTGCTGCCAGTGGCTTCTGGTGAGCCAGCACCACAAACTAACCATTTGATTTCATAATAAAGTGTCATTGTGATCACCAAAGCAACGCTATCCATTTAGGTGCTGGATTAGAATCCAGGCAAGTCCACAGTATAGTCTTTACACATCATCAGCTTCCACACAGGACATAAATTGCACTAATATAGTAATATACTGAAATCTCAGACCAACTGTTTGTCATCGGATTAGAATGTGATGACACAAAATAAAGATGTGAGACAGAATCTGTGCTGAGGTCTAAATTCACATTGGAAGTCTGGAAAGAAAAGACTGTTTATAAAATTATGGCCCAGGAGTTGCTGCCAAAGTCAGCCTTTGGTGCAGCTGTAAGCCGGATGGAATCCACTACCCTGACATCAGACTCACCCACTGGAATACTGCTCCTCTGACTGGGCCTTCCCTGAATGGAAACTACATGTCATACGACAAAGTAGTTGCTGTCACACAAGTGCTGTCAGCCTGATTGGATCTTTGTCATGGGTTGGCCAGTTGCTATATTCCACTCAGCAAAAAGAAGGCCATCAGAGCACTTGCAGTTTTTGCATCCAATTTTGTCTTCCCCGGGTTATGAGTTTGCTCATACTGTCATATTTCATGAGTTCTACTCTCTAGGACCTTCGCCCCCAACAATGAGGTATCTGTTCTTTTTCTTTCCTCCTGCTTTTCATTCTTCTCCAATGCCTTTCTTCTTCATCATCTTCTGTTCCCAAAAGTGATGACTTCCTTGCTACAGATTCTGCTTTCATAGATAGTGTGCATTATTCTTTTAAAAACCCAAGGATAGCCGGCCTCGGTGGCTCAGCCTGTAATCCTGCGCCTTGAGAGGCCGAGGTGAGTGGATTGCCTGAACCCGTGGGTTTGAAACCTGCCTGGGCAACTTGGCGAGACCTCATCTCTACAATAAATCAAAAAATCAACTGGGCATCGTAGCGCGTGCCTGTAATTCCGGCTACTTGGAAGGCTGAGGCGGAAGGATCGCCGGAGCCCAGCAGGTCGAGGCTGCGGTGGCCGGGAGCGGCCACTGCACTCCAGTCTGGGTGACAGAGTGAGACTCCAACTCAAAAAAACAAAAAACAAAAAACAAAACCAAGGATGCATTTTAGTTTTCTGTTATTGAGAAAAATTAGGGTCATATGTAATGACGCCATGGAATAGGTATTTATGCAGAAGGTTTTTTCTGGACTAAAGATATAACATAGTTTGATATAATTACTTATACACTTCCAAAGCTCCTAGATGGCTACCTTAAAAGTTTTTAAGACTTTGACATTTAGGGTTAAAGAATAAAAAATATTTAAATCAGTTTTAAGTGGTTTAGTAAGGCAATAGGATAGGAAAGCTGGTAGGCATAGGGTTAACCTTAGTGTTCACCATTTGCTTTCATATACAATATGTAAATTGATCCTCATAAAACTTATGCTGGACAAAAGGATTCGATTATTTTTATTATTGCTTTTTTTTTGTTTGAGTTGGAGTCTCACTCAGTCGCCCAGACTGGAGTGCAGTGGCCGCTCCCGGCCACCGCAGCCTCGACCCACTGGGCTCCGGCCATCCTTCCGCCTCAGCCTTCCTAGTAGCCGGAACTACAGGCGCGCGCTACCACGCCCGGCTAATTTTTTATTTATTGTGGAGATGAGGTCTCGCCAATTTACCCAGGTCGGTCTCGAACCCAGGGGCTCAGGCAATCCATTCACCTCAGCCTCCCAAAGCATGGGATTACAGGCTGAGCCACCGAGCCCGGCTAGGATTTGATTATTAATTCAATTTTATAAGTAAGAAAAATTGTGTTGAGCAGTGTGAAATGGCTTTCCCAAAGCTACCTCTTGAACAACAGAGCCCACATGACTACATTCCAAGTCATCTTATTCTTTTTGTTTGTGTTTAATATATTTGTTTTTATTTTTAATTTTACATAGATATTAATATTGCTAAATAAATACATCATTTAGTTTTGTCTGATATTGCATAAGTGTAGTCATTCTATGTGTTACTGGCATTTTAAACCATTTTGTGAGGTATGACACACATACAGAAAGCTGTGCATATTTAAAATATACAAGTTTATGAGTTTAGAAATAAGTACATATCCATAAAACCATCACCACGATTAATGCCATATACATATTCACCACCTCCAGAAGTTTCCTCCCATCCTGCTCATTTATTTGACTATGATTATTATTGTCATAAAAGCACTTAACATAAGATCTACCCTCTTAGTGAATATTTAAGTATACCATACAGTATTGCTAACTACAGGCACTATGCTCTACAGTCAATATCTAGAACTCATTCATCTAGTTTAACTAAAAATGTGTACCCTTTGACCAATACCGCTCTGTTTCTCCCTCCCTTAGGCCCTAGTAACCATTATTCTAATCTCTGCTTCTATGAGTTTCACTATTTTAGATTTTGCATGTGAGATCATTCAGTATTTGTCCTTCTGTGTCTAAGAGGGAGTGGCAATGTGCAGTCAAACCTCACTGCTAATGTTAATCTGTATTTGTAGCCACTCCACTGCTAGCACCACCACCTCAGCTCCATCTCGGATTATCAGGCATTAGATTCTCATAAAGAGCACACAACCTAGATCCCTCGCTTTCGCAGTTCACAATGGGGTTCATGCTCCTATGAGAATCTAAGCCGCCACTGATCTGACAGAAAACAAGCTCCACCCACACCCCTTCTGTTGTGCGGTTGGGTTCCTAACAGGTCAAGGACCAGTACTGGTTCTGTCTGGGGGTTTAGGGATCTCTGAGGTATAGGAATTCCTTACATATTTTGGCTATTAGCCCTTTGTCAGATCTATGGTTTGCAAATATTTTCTCCCAATCTATAAGTTTGGTTTTTTTTCATTTTGTTCTGTTGTTTCCTTTGCGGTGCAGAAGCGTTTCAGTTTGATATAATCCCACTTGTCTATTTTGCTTTTGTTGCCTGTACTTTTGGTGTCATCTCCAATAAATAATTGCCAAATCAATAAAATTTTCTCCCATCTTCTTTTTGTAGTTTTAAGGTTTCAGGACTTATATTTCCATCTTTAATCCATTTTGAACTGATTTTTATGTATCATTTTAAGACACAAGACTAATTTTACTCTTTTGCATATGGATATCCAGTTTGCTCAACATCATTTATTGAAAAAATTCTCCTTTTCCCACTGTATATTCTTTGCACCCTTGTCAAAGATCAGCTGGCCATACATGCATGGGTTTATTTCTGTGCTCTTCTGATTCTTAATCCAAAATTCTGCCTCCAATACATAATTTAGATGGTAGAGTCTGGTACTTGGTTTCAATCAAACAAAAATCAATAGATTGATGGCAGTGAATCAGAATTGCCTCGTTTCAACTACATTTTTAGAAGTTAGTGAATATATCTTTTCAATATTGCATAAATTCCTAACTGCTATAGACTATAAGCATCTGATAATTACGGATTAGTTGTATTCATAATCATTTCTTGAGTACCTGCTATGTGCCAGGATCTCTGCTAACTTATAAATCATAATTAATATAGCATGCTTTGTAGAGGTGCATCACCCAAGATACCTTCAAATGAACTAACCATTCTAGCTGTTGAAAGATGGTTGGAAATCAATCGTTTATTTTTACAACTAAAACTTAGATGTTCCATCACTTATTCCATGTGTATCAATAGGGAACTCCTTTATAATATCAGAGTTAAAAATGGAGTAGCAAAACCCAAACCAGAAAAAAATCCATAAAAGTTGCTAAGGAAATGTAATCAAATGACCAGGTTACCATGCAAGTGTGTAGGGGTCAGGAGATATTGACTCTGACTAGGCATGTGATTCTGCAGGTCAGCTTTAAATTAAGGACAGCAGGAATTCTTAAGGAGGCAAGGTCAATATAGGTTGTTCACGCAACATCACAGCACCATAATGACCTCTTTTTAAGACCTTAGGCAAAAGTACTTACCAACTTCAAAATAATGTATCATGAACCCAATGGCTAAATTTTCAGACGTTTGTTTGAAGAATATTCTTGAGGAAAATAAAAGTTCCTTTATGTAAATTATTAAAATAAAAATTGCCATGGTGATCTTTACTTTTGTTTCATTCTCTAGAATTAGCCATGAGTTCAAGACCTTCCTCAAGACACTATTGCCCTATATAATTCTTTGTTTCTATCCAAGCTTCAGATGCTCTTCTGCTACAATAAATACCCATGACTTTTTATATTTTTATATTAATTTATTTTTTAAAATTTATTTATGTACTATAAAGATGTGGGGTACAATTCAGGGTTAGGTATACAAACATTGATCATGCAGGTACCCTTGTTGATGAGGTATGCCCCTCCCTCCCCCAGCGGTTTCCCTCAACTGCCAGTCCCACCCCCTTCCCCTGACAGTTTTTCACTACTACCAATCACTTTCTTATAGCATTATAATTGTTCAAGGTCATCTTATGAGTGAGAACATATGAAACTCAGTTCTTTGTTTCTGTGATATTTTTAATTTGAAAAATCCAAAACTATTTTCACATGCCCTCTGCATGCTTATGATGTGTTTTCATAGAACTTCTCTTCGAACAAATAGCTATTCCTCATATCACATTTTTGTACCAGTTTTTCCCAGGATTATTACTCAGAAACCTAAAAAGTTGTAATTATGATGTACGTCTCTTTAAAGGCAGAAGAGATAGGATGATTTCCAGTTGTGATGATCAAATATGTTATTTTACTAAAATCTTTAGCTAAACTGATTACTGTTGAAAATAATTATCTATGTATAATATTCCTATATGATATCCTGTGAAACTGATCAGTAATCTGGTTAATTTAACCAATATATACAACTCACAACCCTTTGACCATGCTCAGCATTGTGCCATGAACTAAATACTCCAATTTTGGAATTTATTTTTCAAAGATGCCTTATTTAACACTGGCTGTATAAAATGGAAAAGATAGGACTAAGAAGTATAGAAATGATGTGACAATTTGTCTCCAACCAATGACACAGCTTCTCTCAATCCAAAAAAAGGTACTAAAAAAATATTTTGTCATATACATAAGAAAGGAGTTATGAGAGAGGACACCACAAGAGATGGTAAAGATACTCAAATATCTTTGAACAATGCTGTCTACAAAATAAACAATGCTGTCTACAAAACTAAAACATTTTCACACTCGTGTTACAGCTACCTTTTACTGTGCCACCATTCCCTCAACCTCATTGTTTCAGTTATTCATTGCTATATAACAAACTACTCCAACTACTTTGTTTGTTGACAATTTTGTGGGCCAGAAATTAAGGCAGTGCTCAGCAGGGCCATTCTTATGTTCTTCATGACATGCTAGGGTTGAAATGTCCAAGGTGGCTTCCGTGTGGCTGCAGTCAGCTGGCAGCTGAAATGGGTTGGAGGATTCAAGAATGCTTCACTCACGTGTCTGGTGCCTCAGTGCACCTCCATGTAGCTTCTCTCCATGGAGCTAGTCTGGCCTTCCTCATGGCATGGTGGAGAGGTTACACAAGAAATAAAAACAGTAAATGGAGATTTCTTAAACTTTAGTCTTCATAGATACACAGCATCACTTCTGCCACATTCTATTGGTCAAGACTAGTAACAGGCACAAACATCCCAAATTCATGGAGGTGGAGAAATAGAGGCGAAGAAGGACAAAAGCAATCCAGAGCTATGTTTTGCATTCTTCCACACCCACCAACCCAGAGTGTCACCATTCATTGGGTCAAGCTAAAGCACCAAAGTTTAACTTCCCTTCTTAATCTTTGAACCATTTTTCTCTGCCTTCCAAAATCCCTGGTACTTGAAATCCAAACAGTTTAATGATACCAAATGTTTCAAATTAGTGTCTGTCTTATTGTTCCTGGTAGTTGAGGAGGGGATCAATATTAATGAAGAGAGAAGCAGTAAACATCGTTAATGAGGATAAAGTAGAAGAGACTCAGCTATTGCAGGGATGTGTTTCAGCAGGCAGTGAGTAAAATGACACTGGGTATGAAAACCTGAATCTCTAATTCGTCCACAATAAAAGCAACCCCGAAGTTAGCACTATGGGTAAATTTTAATAGATGATGTCTTACAAGAAGCTCTTTGCTTGAAATGCAGCCCAAAGACTAAATTAGAGTCAAAGCCCCAGTCAGTTAACTGTGCTATAACATGTGAAGAATTGATTTTCTTATTTTCAGCTGTCAGACCTGCTACAAAGAATGAGTTTTAATTCTGGGGATGTTATTAAACTCCTTGCTTAACTGGCAGAAAAATGGAACTGCTAGCTGGGTGACGGTGGAGCTGCTGTCGGATTGAATGACACCTGTCAGAGTATGATGAATGACCCTCTCTTCCCCACAATCCCCTGTTCTGTCACTCAGGTGAGGCCCATTAATCTTCATCCTGGGCCTGTCAGGCCAGGCACCCATGACGACAAAATGTCTTGAAGCATTTACCCCCAAGATGCACGGAACAATACGATCTTCTCATTGTCAGAGCTACATCGAATTAGCATAATTTATTATGACTTCCCTCCCCCTCACTCCCTACCTCTATCACCACCCCCAAAAAAGTAAGTGGGGGTTAGATGGGATTAGACAGATGGAGTGTAGGACCAGACTGCCAACTACCAAGCCCCCTGCAGTGCCTGATGAAGGGGGGAGCATCTCTACAAACCAATCAAAAAGCTGGCAGTTCAATTACAGAGTAATAAAGGGACATTCATCATTCAATTAGGCACCTGTCATGGTTTCACAAAAGGGAAAACTTCTAACCTGAGACTCCCGGGAGAAGATGCTACAACCAGGAGACAGAAAAATAAATGAAAAAAAGGGACAAAGTCAATTACTGGCCAACCAGACAAAAGGAAATATGTGGAAAAATGGGGGAGGGGGAGCTCTCCCTGGGCCAAAATCAGAAAAGTTAGCTGACCTTACCCAGATTAAAAAGGGCTGATATTAAAAGTAGCATGATGCCTTCTTCTATGGTACATTGTATGATTGAATTTTCTTTTAGAAGCTGCTCAGGAAACTGAATTTTGTAAGAATAAAAAAAAATCTGGAGGAAAGAGTAACTCTTATTTAAAAGGACTGTTCTTTAAATGACTAAGACATGAGGGCAAAGAGGAAAAAACCTAACTGGACATTCAACTTTGATGCTTCACTGTATTGAGGAGGGATGATCACAAATGACATTTTGAAAATATGATGCCCTGCTAGAGACTGGAAATAAGAGTTGGTAAATTTGATTTCTCAGCAGGTATATATGCTGGTAATTGAGGCCAGAATAGGGTTTTCAATGGAAAGAAATTTCAATTTTCTGTTCTTATGTTTTTTGTTGTTTTAAAATGTGTTTCTATGATCTAATGGCTATTTTCTGACTTTATTTACGCTAAAGGTTCCAGACAGATTTTATACACAAAAATAAGCAAATAGGCCACAGAAAATTGAGGCTAGAAGTAATTACAGCATTGCTCTTAGCCAGTGTTCCCTACATATTGGGACACACAGACTTGGGATCACCCACCCTGGAGCTGGTTCCAAAGGCACCCCTAAGTCCCTGTCAGAGACTAGACATCGTGCTGCCTCACCTCTACTCTAGTGCTCACTCCACAGCTCAGTACTTCTTCCCATATGCTTTGGGTTATTTCCTTCCAGGTTTTTAAAACCACAATAAAACATTTTTCAAAAAAAAATCTAGCAAGGCCTCTTGTGTTGTAAAATAGTCATAGTCAGAGTCAAAGAAAATAAGGCATCTCTGTTTCGAATGGAAGTCTGCACGTCATTGATTGTTTTACAACAGTTTTTACAACATTGATTGTTCATTTCAACAACATTTCTCTATAGATTGTCAAGAGGCAAAGTTTTAATATACAGATTGTTTATTTTCATAGTGATTCAGGCCCTGAGTTCCAATATAATATAATGTGTCATCTTTCCAGGTTCCAGGTTTTCAGATGTGGTTTTGAAAAAGCCTTAGACTACTAAATAACATTCCTACTCATTTGATTTTGGGGAGTTTTTGTGTTTGTTTTTTTTTCCTTTTTACCTTCTTTCTTTCTTTTCTTTCTCCTTAAGTTCTTTTTCATTTTTATAATTTCTATTTTAAAAATATTTGACATTTTCTGTAGCTAAACTACACAACCAACATGAAGTTAATTTTGAGAACAACTACAAAAATGTAAGGTTCTATATAAAGAAGGGAGATGCTGAACTCAGACTTTTGTGGAAATACTGGACAAGGAATTCTTCTCAAACTTTATGATACCTGTTGGGGGAGAAAAAGAAAAATCTGTGTTAAACTCATGGGTGTGTATGTCTGTGCATATACACCCATGTTATATATACACGACACTCCCAAATATGCATATACACAACACACACTGTAAATATATTTTTTCCATTTTAGTTTTAAAGCCTTATCTGCTGCAAAGCATAAAAAAGCAAGGCCAAGTCAACCTCATTTTGTTACTAAGATATATTGGCAAATCTTCTCTGCTCTTTTTTCACAAGCTTTTAAAAGTCATATCCTAAAATCAGTAAGATGGGTAATTCTATCCAGAATGTATTTACCAGTTTAATAGGCCACTAAAATATATTGTCAATTCCAATGGAAGAAGTGGAGTAGGGAGGAGAGAATGTGACTTTTGCTACCTCTTCTCTGATCTCTGTCCTTCTGGTTGAGTCATGCTAATGTATTTTTAAACCCAAGAGAAATAATAGTATTTTTCCAGATTTACATTTTGTATTGGGAAAACAGAAACAAGATTAAAGGATGAATGGGTAAAATCACCAAGGTTATAATTACTTAGTAGTGAAAACTTCTGAGGTGGAAGAGTATACTTTTTAAGCCCAGGATTAAGTACTTAACAAGAGGCGAAATCTCAATAAATGTTCATTAGTGTTAATAGGACAAAGATTTAGAAGAAGAATTGAATCTAATGAAGTGTTATGCATAACCAAAATACCCAAAATGGTCTACATTTGGTTTATGTAAAAACGTGCCCAGCCAGACCCATATGTGTGACAGTGGTGGCAGGACATCCACTAGGGACAGAGTCCTATCTAATGCCATGAACAAGCTATGAAATTCCAGGTTAATTGCAATTTTATTTCTTTGAGATTTAGTTTACTCATTTGTAAAATAAGAGTTGAACTAAATAATCTCAATATTCTTTCTACCTGAAGGTATTTTATTTTCTAGTTCATAATCTTAAATTGTATTTTCAGAATGACTCATTTTGTTTTGATGAAGAAGCTGGTGATTCAAGTCAGAGGCCAGCCTTCAATTACACCTCCAAAAAAATAAGAGAGGGTATATCCTGTTTAACTATATGCAGTCAGTATGAAGTGTGGGTTACAGATTTCATAGGTAATGCAAAAGGAACCTATTGACTCTAACCCTCTGAGAGCTTCCCATTGCTCCCATTGGGAATGACAAACTTGGACCCAGTGCTCCCCACTTATGTAAAATTGCCTCAGTTTAAACCGCTTCAAGGACCAGCAGTTTAATTCCATCTTTAGTATGTAAAGCTAAACTGAAATGAGATAAAAATTAATTCTATCTATAACAGAGGATAAATCAACCCCAAGATAGCTCTTTAACACAATCAATACTGCTACTCTAATAACTTAAATTTAAGTTGAATTCAAATTACTTCTTTACGAGAAAGCTTAAATTATTTTTTTTAAAGGTTCCCAATTTTTTTTTTGGTTTTTTTGGGTTTTGGTTGTTTTTTTTTTACCATGGCACACACACAGAAAATTATTCAAAACTAAAAGTCTATCCACTGAAAAACACATCATTATTTTATATATCACTAAGAAAGAAAAATGCAATTACTCTCCTTTAATTGCAGAGCATGGCTTCTGATAGGTTTCATCTATTGGAAGGCATCTTTCTTTCCTCAAAACTCAAACTTTAAGTATTTGATTGTTCATTCCTTCTGTGACATATCTTGCTTTATCGATTTCACATCTATACCTATTTGTCTGTTTTCCTGTCCTTCTGTGTGCCTAATAACTGTTTTGTTTCAATGCTGAATCATAAGGCATTTTATTGAAAACATTTTAAGAGAAACTCAACCCAATGCAACCAGTACAGTTAACATCAGTCAACCGAAGTTAGGACAGTATGAACAGCTGTGACCAGGTTTTGGCACGAGCAGGCAATGACAACTACCTCATCACTGCCACCTGGCCAAAAGTGATTGTAAAATATTGATGGGAAAACACATTCAGATTTCAGAAATACTAAGTGAGAAAAAAAATGTGCATTTTAGAATCCGTGGCATAAGATAAATGGATAAGGCTTCTCTTGGTCCAGGGAAAACAGTCTGAGGGTCTCAACCATACCAGCAGCCAAGTGCCCCAAGGAGTAAGGACAGCAATAGCTGAAGCATACCCATAACCCATTCTCATGACTCACTGATGAGAGCCAGTTAAAATGTCTATAGAGCAAACTCCCAGACAACATTTCTCTAGATATGACTCCATAGAATTGCAACTAGCTGAGATTTAATAAGTTAGAATCCATTTAGAAAAAAGTCACCACTGGTCTTTGGCCTTGCAGTCTACCTCCCAAAGCAGAGGAATTGTATCTATGCGTTTTTTTTTTTTCTTTCAAAGCATTTAGAGCTGTGTTCCTTTTTTTAGTATTTGAATAGCCATAACTCGTTAAGGATATTTCTAGGGGTGGAATTTCAAAGCATTTCCTCACCCATCTCTGCTTTGCCTCATCTTACCAATCTGTCTGTCAGGGAGTGCCCCCTCTACTGTCCATCATCCCACCTGTCCAGGACAAATTAAAAATACTTCCAGTTCTTGCCTTTTCTTATCTATATCTATATATATGGGCGAATGACTAACTATATGGGTTAATGACCTTGGTCAGTATCATGGCCTCCAGCACTTTGTTCCCTAAAGAAGGGAAACTGGCTTCCTTGGCTTTCTTAATGACCTCAAGTGAATGAACCAAATCAAAGACTCAGTACAAGTTCAGCCTTTACCCCGCTCCAAGACTCACTCATGTTTAAGTTCATCGGTCTTCGTTCAGCAAGCTAATTAAAATCCTCCTCTCACTTGTATAAAATGCAATTTTGTGCCTAAAACTATAGCTGATTGTAGTAAATAATTTATTTTTAAAAATTAAAATAAGTATATATAGAATGGAGTACCACACACAGACTTAATGGTATGTTGCATCAAGCCTGCAGATACATCTTAACCTGCATGACCCAGATTTAAACACAAAATTCTGTTGTTCTGTTTCATTTTGTCTTCTCTGGAACATGCAGGCAGTCCTGTGGCCTCCACTTCACAATGCCCTTGACTATAGAGCTGAATATATATAGGACTGAGCATTACATATAACTGAGTATCCATACACATTCATTCATTCATTCACTCACCTACTTATTCAGCAAGTGTCTGTTATATATCAGGTGTCCTCTAGGAATTCACAAACTAATGATAGAGAATCATGCATAAATAGATAATTATAACACAGGGTGATAATATGCATAATGTACAAACAGGCCCAGAGTATCAGAGAGACATAAAGTCATGGATGCTGTAATTCTCTGACACTCAGAAGTTAAACTTCCCCATAGCAGACTTCCATTATCATTTTTGATTTTCTGGATGAGTACTGAGAAGGGATGGTGTTTGAGCAGAAGGAAAGGAGACTATAGAACAGAAGGCTTTGTTTGCACTTCAGGTAAGGAAACGGAGGGTTAAAAAAAGTAATCACACCAACGCTAAAAGAGGAGGAAGATAGCAAAGTATCAAGAATGCAGCTGGATGAATAATTGATGAGCTGGTGGCCTAACAGAGAGTCTCATTAATATGATCCTGCAGGTTCATTAAGTACTATTCCAGGCTTGTCTTGTGAGGGCCTCCTGAGTCTTGATTAGGGATTGTGTGGCTTTCGCTTCGACATCAGAACTTTGGGCCTTGAGTTCTGACAACAGCTTCCTTAGCTCCTCTCCTCTTACCCCAGCACCTTATAGAAGCTCTTCTTGATCCCCCTCTCACTAATCATGGGCCCCTAACCATGACAGTCAGTCCTAGTAAATAATATATCAAGATAAATGATAATTGTTCTGTTTTAAGTGTCTCCTAATGAGCATCATAAATTAAAAATTAATATTGCAAAGACTGTAGGAATAGCATCAAATCCATAAACAAAGCAGCGGGTATCACGCTTGCAAATGAAAGCTAAACACCTCCCTTGTCCTCTTTTCCATTCCCCACCTTTATCTACCCTCCCCCAATTCTTTCCCCACCTCTCTCCTGGCTCTACAGACCTGACATCCAAGCTACTAGGAATTACATTGCAAATAACAAACCACTTTTTTTCCTCACCAATTATTTCTGGCCTGCTACTTACCTACCTGGTTTAGTCTGACCTGAAGACCCAATCCAGAGATCTCTCTTATTTTTCTTTTCCTTAGACAAAGATAGACAAGGTAGAATTGAATAATGAAAAATTTTAGACCAGGCAGATGAACTGGATCCCATCCCATGGAAAGATTAAATATATAATCGCTTTTACTGGCATCAAATGACTTCTGTCCTTCGAGAGGACTATGTACCAGAATGTTAACAAGAGCTTTTTATTGTCTGGGATGTAGGATTATAGCTAATATTTTGTTTTGTTTTGTTTTCTGAATTTTCCAAATTTCTACAATGACTATTATCATAATCTGTGCAATAGGAAAAAAGAAGGAAAATATGATTCAGAAGTAAAGGAAAATACCCAGTCACAGATGTTAAAAAAACCATCATTTCTTGAGCTTTTTATTAATGCGCCAGGCACGGCAAGGTGTGAATCACCTCTATCTTTCACAGCAGCACTGAAGGGTAGATGTTATTATTCCCAGCATCCTATTGCTGTCTAGAGGGAAGGGAGGCTTAACCAACAGTCTATGAACATTTCAATTCCTTTTTGTTTGAGATGGACACACAGACTGTCTTGGCCCGATTGCATGAACTCTTCCACCTGTGTAACCAATGCCTCTTGTTGGAATTCACAGCTCACCTAGCAACCGGATGGTTATCATTTGGCTTCTATCAGGCTGCCAACGGTGAGAGTACACATGGGTCATGCTCACGTAAATATTTCAGACCATATGGCAGTTGTATTTCTCACTGTAAATGAACATATTAGATTTGTGCTATATAAAATCAATTTCACAAAATCTTGAGTTTAGTTGCCTTTGGATTGAAAAGATAAAGATTTCCTAAGTCCTCACTGATTGCTGAACCCTCTATACCAAATTTATATGAGCTCCACGTCCCTGAATGCTCTCTCTCAGTTGATTCGCTTGTTTCACAAGGACTCAAATGTTCACACAGCTATATATGGAGAAAACATAAAAACAATTTACCTTTTTGGCAACTGAGCTTCACAGCCAATAAAGGTAGTTTCACTTCAGGCTATTACCCAGATTACTTTTAGTGAACTTAGCCGAAATGCCATCCTGTGCCTATGAGCAAGTGTATTCAATATGCTTTGGCACTGGCATTGCTACCATTGTAATTCCATCACACAAATAGAGGCACTAGAGTCGTAACTTGATGACAATGAAAAACTGGACCTCTCTCTCCCTGGGATACCCTAAAGCTAACAATGGCTAAGCTTCCCCAAACCAAAGTGCACATTAAAATACAGTGCTTAAGCTAATTAAATCTGCTGCAGAACCAGGAGAATTTCAGGAACAGCAGTAACACATTATTTTTTTTTAAATGTCCCTATTGAAACAACAGATCTGAATGCAAATGTAAAACTAAGCATTCGATAATGCTCACTTTTGCATTCGTCAACATTTTAGAGAAACTTCGAGAGGAATACATTTGTGGCTCTAGAAATTCTTAGTTTATGCATCGAATACATTTGAGGGGATTCTGTTTTCACAAGTACTTACGTATCAAATTAAAAAAATATCAGGGAGTCACAAACCATTGAAACTGGAAGGGATCATGAAAGTCACATATGATGAAAGTTCAGAGAAATTGAGCCATTGCTCAAGATTTCGACTGCTCATATGATTAGATTTCAGGAAATCTGAAGGCAAAATAGAAAATTAGGGACAGATTTCCCACTGTACCCTTAGCATTCAAATGGCAAATCACTCAGTCTGAGATCAAAGGCTAAGCCAGATAAGATCCGCTGACCACCTGACCTTTTTGTATTTTTATAGGCAAAATTAAATAGAAAATTGAAACATTTGCTTATGTTGCTTTGTTTAATTTATTGAGGTTTTTTTAGCTTAAAAAATGAAATAGAGTAGAATAAACAATATAACATTTCTTTTAGTTTTTAAATATTAGCAAAATTATATTTGTTGTAAATTGTTTAATTATACTATGTATTATTTTATGAAACTTTTTATGTGTATTTGTATCATATGTATAAACATGTACATATATACATATGCATATGTGTGTATTACATATATGCTGTTATTAAATAAAATGTGTGTGTGTTTTTACCTTAATCACAGTAAAAAAAAGACCAAAATTAAATTCAGTAGAAATTTCACTTTTGACTCCACTTAACTGTCTATATATTTTTAAAAGGACAAAAAGAAAATGTAAAATAGAAGCTCCTCATAAAAATGTGAGGGAATCTTGCATTAAACAATGACTTTCTTATCATTGCAGCCTGTTCTATTCTTTCTTCTCCAGGCCTGCTACAATGCCCTGTAGATCACTAAAAAGGAAACATTGAGTTTAAGAAACCAAGGAAAAGGGCAAATGCATAACAAATGAAAAAGGAAATGGAGCTTTCTTTCATTAGGAATTCACTAGGAATTACATTGCAAATAACAATACCACTTTTTTTTTCTCACCAATTATTTCTGGCCTGCTACTTACCCACCCGGTTTAGTGTGACCTGAAGACCCAATCTAGAAAGCTTATCTCATTTCTTTTCCTTAGCCAAAGATGAACAAGGTAGAATTGAATTATGAAAAACTTTTAGATGAGGGAGATGAACTAGGTCCTACACATGGAAAGATTAAATATAGAATAGTTTTTATGATTTTTTTAACACACATTTTTTTCTTTCCTAAAATCGAAGTAAACAGTCAATGCAATTTACTCAATTCCTGGCATATAGTAAATGGACAATAAAACGTAGTGAAGGAATGACAAACTAGAGGTAGAAGACAGACTTTAAAGTCTACTAACTTGATGTGCAAAACTGGACAAGATTTATAATTTCTCTGAGCTCCAATTTCCTCAATGGCAAAAAAGAGACAACCAGGCAAGAGCAGCATTTCTTTCAGGGATGGTTGTAGAACTCTTTCCATGAGATGATAATAAATGGCCCATGAAAGACATTTATTACTGATAGGTTAATAGACGATCCCCTCACCAATTTCTATGCCCTCCCTCCTCATCTATGCATTCATGATCATCTAATAAGTCATAACTTCTTGGTTCAGAAGAAAAGAAATACGGTAGATTTCTTCAACAGAAAGAAAAAGTATATCTAACTACATAGACCAGATATTAGTAAGCTACTCAAACTGAGGAGCATTTTGACTATAAGTTAATGACTTCTTTTGCTTCCCACATGTCCTTTCTTTGCATACATTTGTTTTTTCACAAAAAAAGAGAAACAGAAGATATATTTTGATCAAGTCAAGACCCTGTCCAAAGCACAATACAGCAACAGGCACTGTGCACCATTTGTTCAGGTGTGGTTCTGTAATGTCAGGATCAAGTTGGAGGTCTTGAATGAGCAGGAACCTCATCCACCTGCTTCTGTGACTGTGGGATCCAAAGGGAGCCAAATGAACCCAGATCTGGAGATGTGATTGTCATTCTCTATAGCTGCAATCCAGAGATAGGAAACAAAGATAATGCCTTCTGTGAAGAAGTTTTGAGTTTGAGTAGCCAAGGGGCACGGTTTATCTGGGGAGGCCCAGCACAAAACTTGGAGGTGTAAGTTTACATGAGACAATTCACTGAGATTCTAAGCTTCAATTTCCTTATGCAAAATGAGAATAAAACTAGAATCTACCTTATGAGTTGTAGAAAGAATTAAATATATTTGTTGGACTTGTTCCAATATCTAATACATGTCTGTTTTTATTATAGTATAACTGAATCCAAATGATAATTAAGAGGGCAAGGATAATGAGCGTTTAAATGATGTGTTAGTATAGACACATTGGCTGTGGTGTGAATGCATTGGAAAGACACTGGGGAGGTATACACACCGAATTGAAAACTAGTGCTGCCTTCATGGTCCATTTTGTTCACTTTAGCCTAGCAAATGGCTTGGAAGAGTTAAGAAATCTGGTCACCCTTAAATTATTAGCAAATCTTGTATTTAATGGGCAAAATGGGCAGCCAGGAATGAGTCCATTGCTCAGGAGACATCCTCATGCCATAGATTTCCATTCTATGTTTAAAATTGCAACACATTTTGGACCAAAAATCACTGGGTATTTGCATCTATTTTGCGACCCTAAAGCTTGTATATTTCAATGAACACCTCCCCGTTATCATTACGAAGCACTGATATTTTGCTGTGCAGTCTCTAATCATCTTCATGTGGTCAAAGATGACTTCAGTTTACCCTGGCAAAGCAGATGACTGCCATTCTTTTATCTCAGGGAAGTAGAGACAGAGCAGGGATTGCAGCAGTTTATTCAAAGGCACAACCATCTGCATAAGTGCCTGGACTACCGGATCCTGAAATGTAGTCATCAGTCAGATGGCAATGCTGGCCCCATAACCACCTTACCCAACATGCAAATTAGGGTACCACTCACTTATTTTCCTGATCTACCGCGTCGGTGAGCACAAGCCTCTATTCTACCAGGTGTATGTATTGCAGAAATGGTTGACAGGATGACAGAAGGTATATTTTGGGAGGAAAATTATAAGAAAGACTTAATTGAAGGATATCTGAAGAAAGCAAAAGAAATTACCCAAGCTATCTGCAAACCACACACTGGAAATGAATGAGTTCTTTAGTGTTTGGGACATTTTAGTGTTATAAAAATGTAGACTATAGAGCTATTATATCAAGTAATTTATGGGATGAATATTGTAATTCATTGAATGTCATGACTTATCTTTTATTCATATAGTTACTATTCCATTACCAGAGAGGGAGGTTTGTCAAAGGTTAATTATTTTAAATTGCTCTGGCAAATTTATTTTGATTTGTACAATTTTTTTTGAATAATCATAGGTCTATATATTCATACATCTTTATGAGGCTTCTTTTTAAAAAATAATATTCTTTGATGAGGCAGTTAAAGCTAGATGAATGCTTTAGTGATGTCTTTAAAATATATTCCCTTTAACTCTGGGTATAGATCTACAAAGAATTATTATGTTATTATTGTTATTGATATCATAAGTCTATTTTAGAATTTTCCATTTTTCCAAGAAAAATTGCAATATAAAATGGACAGAAAATTGACATTTGAGTTTCTCAAGGGACTGGCCATGGTTTATAGTACATTTGAGCTCTGAGTCACTATTTGGAAACCCCACTAAATGGTGAATGGCAAAGCTGTCGGCATCTGCTGTCATCTATTTGTTTGACGTGAGGCTGCCCCTTGGCTAGAGGTACACCTCTTCAAGACATGAGAATTGGTCCTTGTGGGGGAATAAATGAACATCTCTATTACACTGTTACTAGGCAATTTTGGATCACAAACTTCAATTAAAAAGGGAGCCAAAAGCAAAAGAGGAATTAGAAAGACCACAATGCATATAATATATACAGCATAGAACATAGATTTATCCAGTCCTTCCTCCTTCAAAATGTATAGCCTCCACACGAAGCCTTCCTGATTAACAATGCTTCTCTTCCTTATATTTATCAAACATTTATGTATCAAGCCTATATTTCATTAATATGGTCTTATTGTTATGTAGCTTCTCAATTACTCATAAGTCATTTGAGAGTTAGCTACAGTGGAGTCAAATAACCTAGACTCACAGTAAAGCTCTACGGTTTATCATTTGTATGGGCTTAGGTATGTTGTTTGATTTGTCTGAGATTCTGTTTCTTTTATGTCAAAGAGAAGAAAACCTACCTATGTGCTTTGTAGAGTGGGCAATATGTTACCTAATAATTGCACACTTCTCTGGGTTTATAAAATTCTTGCATATCTAGCTCATTTAACCCCTCAAACAATAGTATAAAAGATGAGTACTGTTACCTACCCATTTTTATGAATGTAGGTATTAGGTGAATTATGTAAAAATGCTATTTTAACCACCATAAGTTACTATTATTTTCAGTCTAGATTTTGTACCATCGATTTAATATTAGCAGTCCTGAGGCTACAACCATATCTCCCTTTTATTTATTTATTTTTATTGTTCTCTCATTCTTTCCTTAATCTCCTTTCCTTCAGGTGACTTGATGATAGATTCAGAAGATAGATTTTTTTTTTTTTAGCGCAGATAACAAAGTGCTTTGCAAAATAAATGCTTAGTAAGGCTGTGTCTGTATGTTGCCAGAGTAACTGATTCATTTTATTTGGTGTCAGAAAGAAAACAACAATCTACCATTTGACTAAAATTTTCACTTTTTACTAGTTGTACTGGTCTAATGCACATGACAAATCCCAAAAGGCACAATAATTCTGAAGACATGGAAATAAAATGTAAGTGTACTCTAAAAAAACAGAGTCTGTGAGACATTTCTTATTTGTTTACCCCACTAAAAAGAAAGAACAATTGAAAGAGGGCCCTTGTCTTTCTTGTTCATACTCAATATTTGGGAGTCCTGGCATACAGTTAGTGCTTCAATAAATATTAACTAAGTATAAAGTCTCTCATTATATGTATCAATCTGATCCTTAACATACTGTGAAGTTTTGCAGTTAAATAGATTCAAAAGAGAGGAACCGTCTTGGAAATGGGACTAATGAAAATGAGTTAAAGAAACAAAGTTATTACTCAAAAGGAGTAAACTAAAGGGAGATTGCAAATGTCATATAGCGTCAAACATGAAGTCCATAATGAAGCAGATGTTGGCAAGAGACTGACTCATCATCTCTTATGCACATAGAGGCAGAGCAAATGCATTCGCCTTGCCATACAAAAGATGTGCATTAGGTAAAAGTAAATGAATAGATATGCAAACACATGCACACATAAAATAACTCCTCACTGAGAAGTGGTAGAATATGAATAGGAAAATTACAGAATTAGCTCTCAGTCATTGAGTGATTACTCAATAATGTGTCAGGCACAGACACTATGTATCTAAGCATTTGACTTACATTGTCCCATTAAACAAATTCTCTGCAGTATGTATTATTATGAAGAGGAAACTGAGGCTAGCAGCGGTCCAATAGCTTGCCCAAAGTTATATGCTAGTGGTCAGCAGAGTCAGGAATTAGTGTCCATCCACACCTACTGAGTTAAAGTGGTCATTTAAGATACCCCACACCTGCAGCCTCAACATTGACCAGTTCTATGGTTTTTCCTCCATGGAGCCTGCAGGACCCCTACAGCTGGTTTCTATTTTTGCTTAACAGACTGCTTGAGAACAAAAACTGACTGACAGCTGTGGTCAGGCAAAACCTTGACTAACGCTGCCTACAGAGTTATTGGTTTAAATAGATACATATACCTATTATACCCATGCAAATATTTTACTCTTACTGAGTCCTTTTTGCCAAGATTTCATAGTAAAATTGGAGTCCCATAGAATAGAATCACTGAATCAGCAAGTAGAGAGATTTCATCCTCAATACAGTACACTTGGCTCTAAATATTTTTATTGTCCTGTCATCTAGCTGTACCTCAATAAAGTGATCTTTTCACTGGCTTATTTTGTATGACTGTAAATTGAATCAGTTAGCCACATAGCAGGCAAATGTCCACTTACTTCTGAATCGTAGAATCTACTGTTTAAGGTAAGATTTTGGCATGAGACTATATTGGACCATCATGTGAGCTATACTGGCAGCAAGGTTGTGACTTCAAGAGCCCAAGGTATTACTCTAAATCATCAAGATGGCAGAATGAAAGGCAGGCCCCTCCCAAGAATACTATGGCAAACTGAGCTCACCCTTTTCCCAGTCCTACCAAATACCACCAGAGAAAATTATTCTGCATCCAGTATCTTTTACCAGAGATCATCTGATTCCTGTAGATTGTAATATTTCTATTTTTAATTCTCCTTAACAAAGACCTCTAAGTCTAGAATTTTCCTCAAAGGCCTGTGAAGTGCGATTCTGTTCACCCCTTCATGTTTCTGAGCTGCTCTGGGAAAATGCTGTGGGGGAAAGGCCCCCAGGGGAACAGCTGATTGGATTCTGGCAAGACGGACCAAACATCTGCTTCAAACAAAAGACATCTGCATATTTCACATTTATTTTTCATAATTTACAGAAGCAACCTGCCAAAATTCAGCAAGGGAGAATACACTAGCACATAATTAGCTTAAAGTTTGCTTGCTTTAGAAGTATGAGCATGAAGCCCAGGAGCTCACCTGGGAGGACATCAAGGAATGGCGGAACTACAGTTTGATTTCTATACTTTCTGTTTTAGACCTCACATGCCAGGGCAGAAGACCCAGCTCTGCTAGGCTTGGAAGGGAGAAGCAAATATGCCAGAGATGTCGCTAGGAGGCTCTTTTGTCCTCATGTCAAATAAAAAGCCTCTACACCAAAAGGGTGGCCAAAGGTAGTATTATTTATTAATAATAAATAAGATTTGAATAGGCAGAAAGATTTTGTTTCAATCACCTAGCACCGCTGTGCCTAGGCTAGATAGTGATGCAATACTATATGATTCTTTAATTAAAAATATATATACTGAGAGTACCAATAGCATGGTGGGAAATCATGTGTGGGGTGTTTCATTATTGTTCAAAGCATCTGAAAGTCGTTACCTGCCAAAAAATACTGGGAAATATATTGGTTGCCTAGGTGCTGGTATGTTTGGAATATGTGTTGAAAACATAAAGAAAACAAGATCACACGGATGGTATGATAAGTCTTAAAATATCCTGGTGGAATGAACACAACAAATTACCTGCCGCTTTTGAACTACATTGTCCCAGTTGAAATGCAAACTTTGCAAGGTCATAATTACATGAAATAGCTAAAGCTTGTTTAATTAGAAAATAGAATGATTTTTTGAGGAAAGAGAGAGAGAGATTTTCTGTTTGTTTCCAGCAAAGGAATTTCAACCCTATGTCCAGAATTTAAAAACAAACAAAAAATACTAGCAATGAGAACTTGTGGGATTTCCCCTGTTCTTAACTCCAGGGAGAAAGTATAGTATCATTAAAGCAAAGATTTGCAAAATATTGGGCACTGTTTTGAAATGTTTGAAAAATCAGACTCTTGGTGGGAGGGTGGAGTGCTATTTTGATTTTACTGACTGTCTGTAATCTCCCAGTCTTAGTCATTGCTTTACAAAAACAGTTGTGTTCCTGATTTAGTTGTAGACACAATGCTGACCCTATAAGAAATTCCTGCAATCCTACCATGGCAATTCCAAAGGATTTAACATCTTAAGTTATTTATACAATGTAGAAGTAACATGTGCAATTCAGGCACTATGATCCAAACACACAAAGCATTTACTTTGATAATTTCCCATACAATTTTCTTCCGAAGCACCTTGCAGATGCATCACAAGGACTCTCCACTGAGGAATAGCCTGAAACTCAAATGTCCTTTATGGACATTAGTAAGTGACAGACTGAGAATAGCTCTATCCCTAACCAATGTGGACCTATTTTTCTATGGACTGTTTATTTCTAATAACTAAAATTAACATTAGTTACACAGAAATCATGACACTAAATAGAAAAATAGTGAAATACTGGATCATAAACAGACATTTTCTAAACTATCTCCCAAAATAAGCCTTTGACCACGGTGCGTGATAAGCAGCACAACACTACATTGATATCCTCCCAGAAAGGCATATTACAGGAACAAGAGAGGAATCACAGAGATGTGTAGAATGTGTATATCTAGACCACCGTCACATTGGATAATTCCCCCATGAGTGAGAGGTATCTACTTTTGTGTTAGGGACCCATTTCTGCTCACAGAAGGTATCTAAACCTCTACCCAGAGAAGTAATTTTGATTAATCAACATGGCTCTTATCTCTAACAAATTGTAGAGATCATGTGTACCTATATTTTCCTCATAGGGTGACATGACTTATTTTTTTTAATGTGCCCACATGTGCAACATTTGAGTTTATCAACCCACTCATGGCCACTGAGGCTTTTTGCACAGGACTTTTCAGCCTCTTCACCCAAAAAGTAGATTAGTATCTCCAGTTGCGGTAGCCCTGAGATACAGCCTGGTTTAAACTTTATCTCTGAGTTTTTAGAGAACCTTCTTTTTTGAGCATCAAAAGTCACAGAAATCAAATATGTCTTTCTTAATGTTTTTTTCTAATGCATCTGTGATCAGTTTTGTTTAACACTCACTCAATATTACAAAACACGTGTACATCTTGGCCAAGATTGTTGCGGTCTGTGAGGGGAAATCCTGTTCAGTGACCTTCTCTCTTATATTTTAATTTCATTCTTAAAATAATGAACAAAAAAGACCTCACCTCTTCTTGGTCTCTAAATTTTCCTGGATGATTTTATATCTTTTTAAGAAATATGAAATTCAGTTTTAGGAACCTTTAAGAGTCTAAAGAAATTAGCTAATAATAGTATCTTTTTAGTGCCCACAATTCATCCTGCTGAAAAAGGCAGTTGTATTTTTAGAGTTGATTATTGCTCAGTATTAAATGTTCTAATTATTTTAGGTTTTTAACTTATTATAGACATTTTCACTTTGCCCCCTAGAGTAAATTAAGACGAAAGGTAAATTAAAAGAGAGGAATTCAACATAAAGAGAATAAATATACAAAACAGATTGCAAACCAGGAATGAAAACATGGTCTCCTAGACCAATCTGTTAAAGGAATGCTACAAATGTGAAGTGTTTACTATTTTAAAACATTAATCATGTACTCACCCTGTTTATTTAGCTATCAATATTTTTCCTGTAACTCTGACTTGAAAATGTGTAAGCTGTTTAGAATTAGGTCTCAGACTGAAGCCAAATGATATTTTGATTATTTATATTGCCTGGCTTGTCTTGAGACTTCAGAGTTGCAGCCTTTTCATTTCAATTCACACCTTTTTTAAAAGTCATTATTATTTTGTATAATAAGACATCTCAAATAACTTTTATTGCCACCCACTACCATGCGCCCAAGCCATAGCCATTAAATATAGGGAACCTTCCTCAATAGACCTATTCAGAAGATTGGCACCACCTTGCTTTTACTCAAAACCCATACATTGATCCCAGAACATTGCATTATAGGATGGGCCTAGTCATCAGAATTAGAAAGTTCCCCATGTTCTTGGTAGTATTTTCTGGGCAGATATTCGTTTAAATTTGGATCTTGTAAAGAAATAGCCACCAGAGTTACTATGTACTCACCATGAACAGGAACTTCTCTCATCTGATCTCATAAAATTATAAGTCCTGTTTAGGGCAAATCCAGTTCATATAAGGTTGATTTTACTATTTCTACCCATTAAGACAGGAAAAAAAAGCTTATGCTTTTTTTTTTCCTGGAACAAAGATATGGAAGAATTCTCATGAGAGCACCTAAACAATGGCATGGACAAGACCCCTCAAAATAAGTATTTTCCTTGAAAATTATTATTGCTGTCATCAATTTATCTGTACAACAATCAAGTGTGCTGGGAAATTGTACCACCTTCATTTTCCATGGCTGACTTAAAATTCCTCAAGTATGTCTATCCTATATTTTTATTTTAACAGTTCAACGTTCTGTGGAAGCTATTTCTCACCCCTCCAATCACCCTCTCTAATTAGTGTGAAGATGTAAGACCTCATGGCAGGTGTCACTATAGCCTGCGACTATGTCTGCTACAGGTTCTCATATGGTGCTTGGGTGATGGCTGAGTCTGCATGTTTCATATTCAGTGTACTAAGGACACCCAGCCTCTTGTGCTGGCAAGCTAGCCCGTGCCTTGCCTGGCACTCTGCCTCAGCCTTCTTTAGGAAACTCAGAAGATAAATTCTTACCTCTGACCTTTCTCTCCACTGCCCCTGAGGACCGGAAGGGCTGTCTTTTATCCCCCGTCTTCGTCAGGTCATGGGGATTTCCTCCTGCTCTGTATCATCATCCTCCCAAGAGTGATATTTGTCTTTCCCCTTTCTCTATGGCATTGAGAGCAGAATTGCTATTGTGGAGGGAGGAAATAAAAGAAAGCTTTATCAGTTCCATACTTTCTAATATATATCCCATTAGAGTTTTGCAGAAGTCCCTCTGTGGGTCCTAGGTGCACCCACCCTCCATCCTTTCCTGCTAACTTCAACCTTGCCCTCTGGGCACCCAGTGCTTTCACAAGCTATTCACCTCCTTCAAACTAAATGTTCCTGACAAGCTGGCTCATAGACACTCAATGTCTGATGTGACTGTAGATATCACTTCTCTTGGGGGAATGACAAAGCAATGAATCACCAAAAGTTTCATTTTGAGCACAAGTAGTTGAAGAGGAGCATAAGGGGCAGAAAGGAGTTTTTCAAATTTCACTGAAATAATCTTATAGATGAGATGATCTCCTGGGATTTTTCTGTTTATATGCTTAGCAAGAGATACACACACATGCACATGTGTTGCATTCATGCAGACACACACACACTTCAAATTGAAATATCAAGATGTGTCAGCATGAGATTAACAACTATAAAAAGGACCTTGAAAAATAATAAATATGTTACAACTACTTAGTGCTAATGTGTGTCCATTCATTTAACATAGGCCTCCTTAAATAAAGAAATAAAGAATTACAGAAAAAATAAAGAATTACAGAAATGACATAAACTAGCCCAGACAGATCTCAAATAACTCAATTGGTTCCAGAGTCATCTAAAGAGCTGTTCTTTCGCACCATATTTTCACCTAGTGACAGGCATCTTATTGACTAGTCATTGAGAACAATGTCAGCTGTCCACTTTTGTAAAGGATATAATTTCAGGCAAACCTAAATATGTTAACAAAAGCTGACTCTTGTTTTGTTTTGTTTTACATTCATAGGCTATGGGAGTCTTGAATCAGTGCTATTTATTTTTTTTTTAGTTATTGAACCAAAACTAATTTTTACTGTTTTTAATATGCAATAATTATTGGAGAATATGTGGTACTTGTTTCCAGTTTGCCATTTCCCTGGAATTTCTGACAAGTGAAAACTTTCTTCAGAATTTTGTGAAAGTGCTTTATCTCGGCCTGGCATCTGTTTTTACCTCCTGTGATAACTTTTTAAGGAACAATCTGGATTTGCCTGGGTACATCTTGATGGCCTTTGTATCTGGACATGTTTAGACAAACTTTAATGATGTTTCATTGAATTTGCTACTTCCTGGAAGGATCAACTATCTTAAAATTCAGTATGAAACTTCAGACAAATCCCTGCCTTCAATGCTAAATTTTTCCAAGTACCATTCAGTGATAGAGTGCTGACAAACACATTGTTCTGAAGTAATGTGCTGACAAACACATTGTTCTGAAGTAAAAAAAAAAAAATTATTATTTTTCAAGGTCCTTTTTATAGCTGTTAATCTCATGCTGACACATCTTGATATTTCAATTTGAAGTGTGTGTGTGTCTGCATGAATACAACACATGTGCATGTGTGTGTATCTCTTGCTGAGCATATAAACAGAAAAATCCCAGGAGATCATCTCATCTATAAGATTATTTCAGTGAAATTTGAAAAACTCCTTTCTGCCCCTTATGCTCTTCTTCAACTACTTGTGCTCAAAATGAAACTTTTGGTGATTCATTGCTTTGTCATTCCCCCAAGAGAAGTGATATCTACAGTCACATCAGACATTGAGTGTCTATGAGCCAGTTCAGGTGTTGGCTGGCTTTACTGGATAGATTTTTCTCCTTTAATGAGAATCATTACCACATCACTACTCACCTTTCTATCCTTTACAGCCCAAAACATGCCCATGCATTATGGCATCAACATTCCACAGAGTTACTGCACATCTCAGACACTCAAGCATGCCACCAAATTGGTTTGTGCATCTGCTTCCATGCTTTCAAGGACCTTCACAGAATAGGGTAACTACACTTCACATAACTCTCCAGATGAAAGAAAAACACAAATGTTAGAGCCTACCTCCCACAGTAAAGAGCAGCATCCTCTTTTAAGAAAGTCTGCTTGCTTACTACTGGAAAAGATCGCTTATTATTTTTTGAGTTTAATTCAGGATGTCATTCAACAGTCAATATTATAAGTGAGAACATATGGTACTCTGTTTTTTGTTTCTGTGCTAGAATACTGAGTATGAGAAACTCTAAATCCATCCAAGTTGCTGCAAAGTCCTTATGTTTGTCCTTCTTTATGGCTGCCTGATATTCCATTGGGTATAATTATATTTTAAATATACATACTATAATCATAGCTAGTCCAAATGAGGAGCTTATTAAGTGCTTTAGTCCACTGTTTCGCTAAGTTATCAGTTAAATGATCTTCACACATCAATAATCTTCTGATGCTATTTGTTTATTTTAGCATTATTTCATTTATGTTTATTAATTATTTTATAGTATTTTAAAATAAATTTGCTTTAATTTCTAAATGCTCTTATTTATTTTTTATTTATTATTTGGGGATATACTTCATTTTTGAAAAAATGTGGACTCAGAGAAGTAAAGGATTGCTCTAAGGTCATGCAGCCAGTAAAGATACAGAGTAGGATTGCAAATCCAGGATTTCTGAGTCCCTACTCAGTGTCATATTTTATATTTAACGACTTGGGACACCACCTTCTATTCTCTCAGGCCACTTGTACCTCAGCCACTAGTCTTACACAGGGATCACCTGCAGTGCCTCCTGCAGCCATAGGGCATAGGGAGGTCTTAAGACATAGTGAAAAGGCCTGACACTCACACATGCAATACCTCAAGTCTCTTACCACAAAAAGTTGGTAGATGCAGGCTTTCCTGCCCATTCTTTGGGGCAATTCTGGAAGATGTCTGACAGCTCCTCAGAAAGTGCCTGTGGTATCAAGCTCATGACCACATCAGTAACCTGTTCATTATGCATCTTTGAATTGTTTTCCTCTTCCAGTTCCATATCTTGTTCCCTGAACCACTTCCAAAAATAAATCTTTGTCTCAGTTTCTGCTCTCCAGAGGGAACCACAGGTAAGCTAAGTAAACTATGTCACACTCTTAAAGTGGCAACATAATATACCAAATAGGGGATGATTTGTTTTTATTTGAGAAAATTATCTAATGGACTTTTTGGGTGTTCAAAGGCAAGACTTAAAGTTTAATCCAGAGGGAAAATAATCAGCTAAGGAAAGTATCCAGAAATGTAAAATGTAAGTGTTTTGTGTAGATAGAGATGGTATTCTGATATTAACTAAGTAAATTTATCTCCAAACTGCAGCAGTCTTCTGATGTTTTTTATTTTATGGACATTTTAATGCCAAGTCTTGAAGAGGCGCTAAGTGTACAGATAAAAAAGAGATAAGTGAGGATAGGAGCTTCTGATGTGTGTGAGAGCATGGGCCCCAGAAAGGTAACAGGAGATCTAGGTCTATGGAGGGAAATGACCAGAGGGATCATCTGTGATTGAACATGACTAGCAGACTTCATGACCAACAGCACTTGCTCCAGAGCTGCATGTGTTATATGGCTCTCGGGATCTCTGTACATCTTCATCTAAGCTGCTTAACCATGGCAACCTAATGTAACTCTTACAACAATCTGGGAAATAGAGGAAGGGGCTGTGTCTGTACTTGGGAAGGAGGAAGGAGAGGAGAATCATGGCCTACAGAAGTGCTACCTGGAAAGCAAGAGGCAGCAATAGAGCAGTTTTGGGTTAGTGCAGACCAGGATGAGACCTGAAAAAAAAAAGTATAGGACATCTAAGCACCTACCGGGACTCCACAAAACAATTCAGCAGCAGGGCTTCCTGTAGTTACATAGGAAATAGATTCGAATTTAATTGTTTTACTTAAACATTCAAGATAAAAACTGGAGAACTTGAGATCTTTTTGTCAACATATACTAATATAGAGTTAAATAATGGGCAGGGAGTATGTTATTTGTATACTTCATATAAGTCCCTGAATATTCATTTGCTCCTTAAATATTTGTTGTATATCCATTATGTATCATGGTCTATCCTAAACACTGGGGGAAAAAGCAGTGAACAAAACAGAAAAAAGAAACAACTTGCCTTCTTTTAAGGAAAAATAGAAAAAAAACCCCAAAATATAGACCTGTTGGACATAAAAGAGGGAGAGTAATGGGAGTCTTGGGGAAGTGGAGCAATAAGAAATGTTAGTACTATTTCTATCTTTCTTGAGAAAGAGCAAGTTTTCTGGACTTAATCTCTTTTCTATTTCCTGAGTGTTATTCATTAAAAACTAAACTTGGGATACTTAAATCATTTTCTGTTTTCTTTTTTTTTTTATGATGGAGATGAGAAATCCTAGTTAAGAAAGACAGAGATTTGGATGAAAAACAGATCCGAAACCTGTCTTGTTTTGTTTTATTTTTGGTGGTAGTTGTTTATTTCTGAAGACATTCAAATCACCTGTATTGGTGGCTGTTACTATGAGATAAACATACTGAGAAACAACAAGACAACTTGGTTTCTACAACTTGTTTGGTTTTGACTAAATATTTGCCTTGGAAGAAGTATGTGTACAACATTTACTTTAAAAAGCTACAATCGTCACCTCATTCCCTTCTTTTTACTTGAGTTTTACTTGAGGCTTGAATAAGACTGAAACCCTCTGGCTACCACTAGAAGATACACCAAGGAGCAGATAGTTGAGTCCATTCTGTCCTCGACACTTCATTTTGATCTAGTTACTTTGTATTGAGACTTTGTCCTCCCAACAGGCTGAGATTTTTCTATTGCTTAACCGGGCGAACATGCTTATAATAAAATATACTTGAAGATGTTGACAATGTCTTCTATGTTTGCCTATTTGAATCATTTTGTTCATTTGTTCTGTGCTGTTGTACTGTCCCTGTCCAGAGCTCCTGGCTATTTCTCAGGAGTTGTGACCCACCAAACTCTCTACCTTTAGCTAAAGTAGATTTCATTCATTCAAAAATATTTTAGTACCCCCTAACTGAATAATAGATTAAGGCATCCCTCATGCATTGCTGCCAAAGTCATTAGGTGAAGGTTGATGGGAAATTTTATAATAGGTAGATTAGACTGACCTCACCTAGGAAGTCACTCACTGATCAACCTGATATTATGTGCCTACTTACCAACGTGGTGCAAGTGAACGACATGATACCACCTATGGAGTCTTACTGACTACAAATTTGAATCATAATCAAATAAAGTCTCTAGATCTAAATAGTATACAAAAAATACAGGAAATAGATAAATAAATTAAACCACACTATGAGGTAGTGATTAGCTAGCCAAATCTGTTTTTCAGAATCAAAATAACTGGTGACTCCAATTAAAATGGAGGAAGGGAGCACTTATAAAATAAAAGGAATTTAAAAGAAATAATAATCAAATTCATTCATGGTGTGAGCTCTATAGAGTTCCGTCCAAAGTGGACATTTTAGACATTGGCGTAGCCACAAAGCTGTGTGTGTAAACAAAGTTTCTCATAGTTTCTCTCCCAGAAAACATGTCTTGTCTAGCTCTATTTAGAATTCTGTTTCCTCTCTTCTTATGATTTCTCATAGCTAAAATCCTAACTGTCATTGGGTGATGACTTAATCTTTGTTATTAAAACACCTCTTGTGACTAATAAAGTAAACACAGACAATAGCATACTTCAATGCTTTAATCTTGGAGAAAATGCTGTAGAACTGGCCCAGTAACACAGTTTCCAAGAAAACTAAAAAATACCTCATAGTATTTTCAAAACTTGGCAACAAAATTAGAGTTTTGGAGATTGTAACACACCACATTCACACCCATAAAGTAACTCATTCCAGCTCTCGTGTCCAGAAACCCAGCTTTGGGTTGGCACCTGAAACCTGACTTATCACCAAACCTCATGCCCAAGAGCATACATGGAGATTAGTAATTAGTCGTTGGACCTTGAGTAGTACTATTTTGTCTTTCTGCACATGGATTTGACAATTCCTTACTAAACTCAAGAAACTTGAATAGAGATATTTCACAAAAATTATACTCTGAGCCTGGCTATATTCAGCTAATAATTTGTACTAAGTTGTCTGAGACAGCAATGTATCAGCAAAGAGTCTAATACATAGCTTTAAATGATTGATTCAAGACTAAATCAGCAACACTAATTTCTTGCAATGCTTGTTACATATGGTTGCATTAATATTCTCTACTCAGAAATCCAGCTGAGAATCATTATTTAACAAAAGGCTTACAAATTGCATCCTATTTAATGGCTTTCATTGCAAATTCTTTTGTAGAAATGCTGAAAACATGTAAGTGACCATGTAAATTATCTGGTGTATTTACAATAAGCTGGGGGATTTTACTTATAAGTACGTGAAATATATATGTATATGTGTGTATAATGCATTTATAGGTATATATTATAGATACATATATACTACAATATGATACATACATATATTGCACATATTATATAATGCATATAACATTATCTAATACATATATAGCATAATACATACTTACAGTATGTATGTGGAATATATACATATAAAATAATATATATCAAGAGACTATTCATATTGATATTTCTAAATTCACAAGTTTTTTTTTAGTTTTAAAGATGAGTGCTATAATTCAGGATTAGGTATACAGGTGTCATCGTACAGGTAAAGTTTGGGCCTCCCTTTGGTCCCCACTTGCCTGGTTTGAGATCAGGTACCCTTATTGTTGTTGTGTACCCCCCAACCCCCATCCCAGCAGTATCCCACTACTGCCAATCCCTTTCTTATAGTATTATAGTAAATGTTCAGTGTCCGCTTATGAGTGAAAACATGAATTCACAAGTTTAGGGAATAGATTAAGAAAGATAACCGGGCTCGGTGGCTCAGCCTATAATCCCGTGACATTGGGAGGCTGAGGTGAGTGGATTGCCTAAGCCCGTGGGTTCGAGACCCGCCTGGGCAGCGAGACCTCATCTCTACAATAAATCAAAAAATCAGCTGGGCGTGGTAGTGCATGCCTGTAATTCCAGCTACTCGGAAGGCTGAGGCGGAAGGATCGCCAGAGCCCAGCAGGTCGAGGCTGCGGTGGCTGGGAGCAGCCACTGCACTCCATTCTGGGTGACAGAGTGAGACTCCAACTCAAAAAAAAAAAAAAAAAGAAAGACTAGAATTTGAGTTTTCATATCTAACTACCCCAAGTTTGAACACTGGCTACATCATTTATTAAATGTGTTGTTCTCAACCAATTTTACTCTCTAATCTTTAGTTTTCTCATCTTTAAAATGACAATATTAATATCTACTTCCCAGAGGGTTGCAGTGAAGATGAAATTGTTAAGAAATAAAGTGAAGTAGCTAGTATAATACTTCACACAGAACAAGAGCTTAATAAATTAGCTCTGTCTCTACTAATAAACCAACAAAAAGAATTTCAGTGTTATAGAAAAACTGCAGTATTTATAAATTTTTTGTTAGTGAAGAGTTGAACCTAAGTAGAAAAGAAACACAAAGATCTGTGGGCAACATAGAGTCAGATTGTAAAGGGAAAAAAGTTTTATTAAGGCATTCATATTTAAGCAATAATATGCTAAAGTTTTTCTTTAAGGCCAAGATAAACTGCTTGATTATAATTATATAAAGTCATTTAATATATGATTCTTATATACAGTAACTGTTTATTTTTTGCTACTTTGTTACTAAATAATTATAGACAGCAAAACAGCAAATTTTCAGGTAAAACATTATAATTTAATAACTTTATATTTTTTGTACTTGGAAAAGTAACAGAAAAAAATGGATTACTCAGAGCCTCAACTACCTGAGATTAAGAACCTGGCTTTTCTCTCACCAAAAAAACAGGCACAAATAATTTTGCACAAGCAAAATCATGAGCTTAAGTAATGAAGGTAAACACTTTTTAAGGTAACTACTGAAATGGATATTTGAAGACTAAGCCAATAAACCCTCTGGACAGAACATCTGGAGACAAAACCCCATATATTCAATCAAGAAAGTAATCACCAATTTCTCTGTAAGGTTTTCAAATGAAAGCATAGCCAGTGAAATTCCATGTTGTAGAATCCTGTGCAAAAAGTATGGCTATTTTGACAGCCAGCTATTTCATTAATTATTTTAATTCAATTAAAGCAGTTTTTGTCTTTTTAAGAGAAGTTGATTGATTTTTTCATTAAATTAATTTTTGTTTGGCCTAAATATTCTTAATATACCCATCTTTCAACAACATCTATAACAATCATAGCTTTATCTGTTTTATGGATTAGTCTTAACTACCATCATAACCTGTAATCTACATATTGTTGACGTAATTTTCAAAATAAAATTTTAAAAAAAGAGACTGTGAGGTCACAGAACTCATCTAGATTTTCACAGTTCACAAGTAGCAACTCTAGATGTTTCTATGTTTCTATTTCAGCATCTTTTCTCTAGGATCGTCTGGGTGTTGTGGGCATGCATTCTTCATGTGTTAGGTATTTTAAAATCAGAAGTTAGTTAATGACAGGCTTTCTTTCTTTAAAAAAGGAAAAAAAGTGGTTTACAATATTCTTAGGAATAAGAAAGATATGCCACAGAAGAATCCTTGCTGATGCTAACAACTCCCAATCCATGGACCCGAAATAAGCTAAAGACAGAGGAAGCTTCAAGCAGTTGAAAGAAGCCATAAGCTCACCATTTAAACTAGGAGTTCAGTGTCCATCTTTGCTCTCAGTACTTGAACAACATTCACATTTCCATGTGTTTTATCAATAGCTACCTCAATATTTCTAAACTGTCACTATAGTGCCTAGGTAATTAGACAGAGGTGCTCAAGCACTGCATTATTTGAACATCATTTCCATGAAGCACAGTCAGCTGTGCCATTTGTCATTATTTTCATGAGCTTCTTACCACTTAAATAACTAAAAGAAAAAATTACAATTTCCTCTAACTTAATTTGAAATTACCATCTCATAATTTTTGGCCACAGTCATCATTCTGACCATTGGCTGTGTGTCAACTAATCCTTGGAGATAATTTTAGCTCAGTTGATGAGCCTAGTTAATTTCCCAGAGGCAATTCTGAGAACTCTTTTCTTTTTTCCAAGTATGTTTTTTAATGTTTGAAATCCCTTGCAAATTCTCTTATTCTATTGGTTATTTTTTATTGCATTATCTGTGAAGTACATTAAGAGAAAAGATGCTTAGATAATCATAAACTATTGTGATTAGTTTGGGGTTTGGTTCTTTGTATAGCCACCAGGTAAGCAAACATGTATGAAGATTTGCGAATGTTTAATCTAGGGCAAGGGTTGTAAAATTACAGATTTATATCACCAAATGGTTTTATAAATAAAGTTGTATTGGATCACAGTCATGCCCATTCATTTACATATTGTCTGCAGCCATTTTCACTCTATAATGGCCGTTAGGTAGTTGCAACAGTGACTACACAACACAAAAAACTGGAAAAACTAAAAAGATTTCCTAACTGACCCTTTAAGAATAAGTTTGTACACCCTTGGTCTAGAGGAAGTTGTGGTTGCTGGAAATAGTTTTTTAAAATGCTTAAATTTAAAAGTTTGTCTTAGCTAGCTTATTTTAGTCAAGAATTCAACATTTTCTCTCATCTCAGGAATCACAATTGATCACAGTGGCATCCACGAGCCACTGAAAAACCTTGAAGCACCTTCTGAATCAGCAAATATTCCATCTCACTCCCTCTGGTTTCTGTTGTCCAGAATCATAGTCCTAAAATTGAACAGGACGTTCAATATCCCCTACACAAAAACACACACATACACACACCAAAAAAACTGAAAAATCTTTCTTAGTGTACACCTTACACGTGGTCTTTCAGTCTCTAGTTATAGACCCAGTGGAAGCAGGCGGGTTTCTCACAACCTCCATACCACTTTGTGGTATCTCTAGCTCTTTTCCTCTTGCTTGGTTTGTTCTTCCCCCACAGTGAATTAATGTCCCTTTCCTTGCTACTCACTTGCCCTATGATAATATTTTGACTGTTTGTTAATAAATCATAAATGACACATATTTATATACCTGTACTTTTTACTAACCAAAATATTACTTAAACAGAGCTTTACCTTCTTCCATGCTGCTTCATCATAGTAAAGTTGGGCTTGAGTAACAGGTTTTGGAATCAAGCATACCAGTATTTCTGGTCTCTCCCCTAAAACGCAATGTGGCCACAGACAAATTGCTTAAACTTCTCTGCACAGAGAGTTCTTCATTTGCTAAGTGGAGAATATAACATGAGAATCTAAAAGGAGGTATATATAGGTTCCAGCACAGTGTTTGACATTAAGTAGCAATTATTGGTAGTAGAAAGTAGTAGGCACTTTAAATGAGCTCTGTGCAAGTGTGTTAAGTGTCAGAGCATTCCATGCCCCCAAACAAGCCGGAGGCAACAAGCACTAGGAGCATCTTCAGAATGAAAAAGCAGTCTATATTTAAAATTTTCTTTTAAAAGGCTAACATTACCACACGTGTGTCATAAATATTCCAGAACAAGAATTAATCTATTTAATTCTGTATATGCCACTATGGAGAACTAGGAGTTTAGTTCTTGTTTTTAGCTCGGGAAGATTCCCAAGGAGTAAGTGATATAAGCATTAGGCATTCTAAATATAAACAAAAGGACATTTCTTTTTTGCTATTCAAATATTTTCTTTTTTAAATTTTTTATTTTAAAGATGTAGGGTACAATTCAGGATTTTCACAGCAACTGGGATGAAATTAGAGTCTATAATGCTCAGGGATTTATCAAAGAAACAAAGATCTGAGTACTACATGTGCTCACTCATAAGCAGACCCTGCACATTTATCATAATGCTATAAGAAAGGCAGTGACAGTAGTGGGGCACTCCCGGGGGTGGGGGTACATCAGTAAGAGTACCAAACTTTACCTGTACAAAATGATATTTCAATTCAGAAAAATAAAGTATGCAAAGAAAGGCAATGGCTAACCCCAAAAAAACTAGATTATGGGAATGTCTGTCTCTGATTTGGAATTGCTGTGTCTTGTGAGATCCCACCATGGTAGTCCTCTCCTATTCTTGGTTCTTCTGTTTAAGGCAACATATTGACTCTCTTGGGAGAAACTCATCCTGTATCTGCTCAACAGAAAATATGAGGGTGAACATTCTGAGCTACATATGCTCAGGTCTGAGTTTCCAAGGAAACAAGGGACTGCTCATCTATCTGCAAAAATGAACTGATGAATCACTTTCAGCCTGTTACAGACCTTGATTCTGAATCAAATTCCAGTGTGGAGACTAAAAATTATCAATGCCTTGTCATTTCTGTCTAGCAAAGTCCTGATGCTATGAGACTGGAGGTTGGGCAGGTCTTCACCGAGTTATACACTATTTTTTGTTTTTGTTTTTCTCTGCACTGTTAGTGAAATGCTGTCAGTGAAAGGCAGCTTCGCTCTGAACCAAGGTAAGAATGGTGTTCCATCCTTTCTATCAGTAAAGTCAGACAGCACCATGTGCACTTGGACTGTCCTAGCCCAAACCGTTGGGAGGGAGCACAATGGTTCTCTTCACACCATGGCTACCAGCTCTCGGGTTCACACACTGGCCAAGCAAAGACAATCAACCTTCAACTTTCATTAGCACTCAAATCCCAGTGGTTGATGGTACTTCTGAAGTTCTTGAATGTAGGACTTCCTGACCATTCCTTAGCATTCATTAATTGGAGTATTTCAGATGTGTTGCATTGCTTAACAGTCACAACAAATGCTGAGATAGATAACCATAATTATCTTTATTCTCTAGAATCTGAGAGAAGTTAAATAATTTCCCAAAGGTCACACAGTTTGTAAGTGACAAAACTGTAAGTTGAACCTCAAATGTGCCACCCCAAATTCATACCCTTAACAATACATCCCATCTTCTGGAAGACTGGCTGTTCTGTTTTTTCTCTAAATTTCAAATTAGTATACCTATTCTTTGTTCATTTATTCACTTATTCATTCATTTAGCAAACGTGTACCAGGCACCTATGCCGGGTTTCTGTGGATATAGCAACAAACAAGAGAAACGAGGTCTCTCATGGGGCTTCTATTTGGTAGAGGCGACAAAACGTTAACAAGTAAATAAGCACAAATAATGTAGAGACTATATTATATTTCCAACAAAGGAAATTAACAATTTAGTGTGACAAGATTAAATGAGAAAAGACTCTGGCATACTCAAGGCACAGAGGAAGAAAAGATGAGGTCGAGGTAAAGAAGGTTCTAATCATGCTAGACCATCAGGAATAGATTGCATCTTATTTTAAGTGACCTAATAAACCATCGAAAAGTCTTCATCGTCTTTGAAGCAAAGTTGTCTCCTGCCTCTATTGGAAAGAAACTACACCAGTGGGTATGAAATACATCTGTATGCCAGAGGTAGAAAAATGTATACAACTCTCAGTCCCAATTACAATTCTCTGGGATGACTAGTTACATATACAGAACACATTTCATTGTTCTAGAAAGATTAAAATTAGCCCTTCTGTTATTAAACTGACTTATTGATTTTTGATTAAGGAGAAAGCAGATTGAAGTAAGAAGCACCCTGAAGTTCAGGAGAGTAACTGCACAAAAAGCGAGGGAGGACCTGTAGAACAGGCACCAGCCTAAAATGTGTATCCATGAGATGCTGCCCAGTCAGCACACTGGACCCACCCAAGAAATCCAACCCACCTCTATGGAAAATCCCTGGACACCATGGGACTGGGTCTTGTATTGTTTTATATCTGTATGTCTATGCCTAATACAGTGCCTTGTTTAGTGTAGGTGTTCCATAATATTTGTGGAGGTAAAGAGGGATAAAAGAAAGAACACAAGGAAGAGGGGAAAGAGGGAGGAAGGAAAGAAGAAAGGTAAAAAAGGAAGAAGCACTTTTGGATAGAGGCTGACATCTTTACTTCTTGGTTTTGCATCTTCTTGGCTATTTTGTTATTCTCAGTACTCCCCAACCCTATCTTCCTGGGATTAAAAAAAAAATCCAAAATGACACTTCCAAAAGATTAATATTTTCATTTCAACATTTCTGAAAGTATTTCAATGAAATTGCTTTCAAATGGTTTATTTTATATTGGATCATTGAGAGATAGATTAATGTCATAAACATAGGTACTAGCAAGCAATATTTTTGTCTCCTATGTGCACATACTGTATATTTCATATCCTCTGATAACTTAAAGCCACTAATTCAAGTCAAATTAGGAAAAGGGCAGTATAATAATTGCTGTATTTCTGACATCTTCTTGATAACAAATGAGGCTTTTTTTTTCCTCCACTGGTATACAAGAGTGTGTTTTTTCTTTGGCTAAGATATAATAGCACTGCTCTACACGAACAAAAATATTTTTACTGGCTATGTTATTACTGAGAAATGCATTGAGAAAATGTAAAAATATTTCACCTTTATGTTGAGGAAAATAAACACAGTGGATTAAATAAAATGTTCACAGTTCTTGACACATGCCATATGTAACATTTGGTAAACGTCAAAGAAGAGGTTTTGGCTTCTGAAAAAGACAGATTCTGGAACTAGGAGGAACCTTGAATATTTTCTAATTCAGCACTCCACCCCACCCCAGCAATTTGGGCAAGTGAGACCTAAAGAAGTTGAAGGACAAATCAAAGTTTACATAATTAATTGAAGAACCCGAGCCCTTATTATTTCAGACCCAACCCAGTGTAAATCCCATCACAAAACACTGCCTCTCTGATGCTTCATTACAGGCTACTGGGAGTCAACACTGGTGAGGAGTCAGGACTCTGGGTTCAGGACTACTAGACTTCAAGTCCCAACATGGACACTGAGCACTTCTCTGAGCTTGGGCAACATATTTTAAACTATCTAAACCTCAGTTTTTTCTATGCAAAGATTTAATAGGGCCAACATTTGTTCAAATACCAAGTGAAATGGTTAATTAAAAATACGACTACCTGGAAGGCTGAGGCGGAAGGATCGCCAGAGTCCAGCAGGTCGAGGCTGCGGTGGCCGGAAGCGGCCACTGCACTCCAGTCTGGGTGACAGAGTGAGACTTCCACTCAAAAAAAAAAAAAAAAAAAATACGAGAACATAGTAAGTGCTACATAAATGTCATGTAGTACTACTATTATTAGCACTGTTATTAGTTATTGTTCAAATATGTGACACATAAAACCCTTAGTTTTGCTAAACCCTTAGTTTTGCTCCTTGTTTGGTAAAACAGGAATCCTAAATTCTTATATACAGACACAAAACTCTGCTCAGTCTGACTTTAATCATCTAAAAGTTAAGTATGCTTCTTGACAATTTTTCAAATTCTAGGAAATTTATTTTTATTTTTTGTTTTTAATAATTCCATCCTTTTATTTTTTATTTTATTATAAAGATGTGGGGTACAAGTGAGGGTTAGCTACATTAATAGGGTACACGCAGGTGAAGTCTGAGCTTCCAGCTGGCCCTCACTCCTTCTGGTAAAATTCTAGTAAATTTTAAAAATATGTTACTAAGGTAAGAACTGTAGCGGTTGAATAAAAGTGACCCCTGCCATCGGAGACTTTGGAGTTTAGTAAGAGAAAAAGACATGAATATCAGAGGCTTACAAAAGATGGAGTATTACATGTCTGCTATAAGAGAAGTGACAAAGAGCTTTCAGAACAGAGCAGGAAGAAGGAATTCAGACTGAGGAAAGCCAGAAAGGCTTCATGGAGGAGTCAGTATTTGGTCCAAGCCTTGAACGAATGTGGAAATTGAAGGAAATTATGAGAGTAAAGATCCAAGCAGCAGGTCCTCGGTGTTCCAGTCAGCTCCAAGCTGTGTGCCCCAGGATTGAGTAAACAACCATGCTTCTCAGGGACAAGGGAAGATTGGCAAACGCTGAAGAGCAGTGTGTGGCTGAGCCACAGTGTGTGAAAGGTGGGAAGGCTGCAGGTGAGTGAAAGATGAGTCTGGAAAGTTTGGTTTGAGCCGGAAGAGCACTAAGGTGCAATGTGCAGACTCCAGAGTCAGACCACAGGATTCCCAGCTCTGCCTCTTCAAAGCTATGCAGCCTTGGCAAACTATTTAACCTCTCTGTGCTTCTTTGTCCTCATTTATAAGGTGGGGATAACAGTAGTGCTTATTTCATAGGGTCCTTGTGAAAATTAAATGAGTTACTTCCTATGATGCACATAGATTAGTGCCTGGCATATAGAGTTCTAGAATTGTTATATATCATCATAGCTGTTATCCACATCATCCTTAGCATTACAATTAGGGGTATTTAGATACCATGCTGGAAATTGAGGCTCCACAGAAGACATAACCATCTGAGGATACATTGCGGCCCTAGCATCTTTATGAAGATGACTTGGGTGGAACCTGGTGAATTGACACAACAAATGTACATGACTTTTAGCTGTCACCAAAAATAGAAGAAATTTGGGTTCTAGAAAAGAAAGATAAATTTCCTTGGTGAATTAAAGATCTATGTTACAAGCTAGTACAAATTGTGTTGGCATTTCAAAAAAAATTTAAAATATAAAAGTAATAGAAAAATGCATTTTGGTTGTAGAAATACAACTACAGAAGCAAATGGTATTTTAAAAACTGAAAGTTCCCCTCCTCTTCCTTTTTGTCAGCTCCCAGGTTTATTCCTACCCTGTTCATGATGTAGGATTTAGTTTAACATTCCAAACTTGTTTCTACACATTTATAATTTTAAGTGCGTGTAACTTTTAAGTTATTTAAATTGCCCATTTTTAATTTTTTCTTCATTTAACAATAAGTTTAAAGATTTTTTACATGTAGTACAATAAATCTATCTTATCCCTTTTAACTGCTGCCGAATGTCCGAAATTTGGCTATTCCTTTGCTTATTCGTTAATCATTCTACTCAAGAAAAGTTAGGTTATTTCCCACTTTTCACTTTCATAAGCAACCTACAAAGGACTGCCTACATATATTTTTGTAAACATACATGGTTAGGGATCTCTGCAGGACAGATGTTCATAAAGGGAATTTTCCTTCAATTTTGATAGACTGCAAAGTTGGCCTCTGATAGGTGGATACTAGTTTATATAACCACCAAAAATGAGTGAGAGTTATTTAGTAACTCAAATATTAAAAGGAGTAATCAGGTTTGAATCTCAGACTATTGATATAATTTACTTATTACCCTAGATCGATGGTAATGAAATTTTGGGGTGTCATATGTCCCTTTGAGAGTCGGATAAAAGTTATGAATTCTGTCTAAATAAAAAAAGACACAGGCACAAATATACAGAGCTTTCACATTTCAGTGGATGTGTCACAGTCCCCAAAAGCTATACTCTAGATGAAGAATATTCTGAATAAGCCAAAAGTTGTACATTTGAGGGTGTGATGAGGGAGCATCAGCAGCCAACCTTGGATATCTTTGTGTACCTTGCAGGGAACCTTTCATTAGGTCCCCTTGCTTTTCTACCTAAAGCAGGTGGCATGAGACTGGACAGAGCAGCTGTCTCTTTACCCTGCTGCACCCCCATCTGGCAGTGGAAAGTCTGCTTTCATGCATATCTTAAGTCCTTTTGTTCTTCGGCTCTCAGTGAGCATGTGTGTATGTGTCTAAGTATGCATATGTATGTGTGTTTGCTCTTGCGTCTATGCTCACAAAATATCTTTGTAGCATCTTTATATGGAATCAGGCTGACTGAGTTCAAACTTCCAACCTCAACACCAGCCAGCTGTGTGACCTTAAGGAAGTCATGTACATGTATTGGCTAACACTGACCAATAGAATTATCTGCCATGATGAAAATGTTCTGTTATCTGTGCTGTTCAATATAGCAGTCCCTAACTTTATGTGACAATTGGTCACTTGATACATAGCCAATGTTATTGAATAATAAAATTTAAAATGCTTATTATAATTAATTAATTAAAATCACCACATAGCTCATAGCTACTATATTGAAAGGGGCAAATCTGGAGCTTTCAGTTTCTTGTTTTCCAAGTAGGAATAATAATAGTTCCTGCCTTTTAGAAGTATTGTTAGAAATAAATTAATTAAACATAAATATGAGGTAATTAGAACAGTACCTGATACATCACAAATGCTATATAAGTATTTATAATTACTATTACTATTCAGTGTCAGGATACGAAAAATACATTTTATTCATTGGACAAAGAAAAGACGTTTGAAGACTTTGAGGATAGGCATGGTAGAAGCGTCTGGAATTGACATTGGGGAGAAAAAAGAGGTAGGATGCAAACTTTTAAAGGATATGTCAGAAAAGTGAGGACAGGCAAGAATAGGGCCACGGACTGGCAACTAGTGTTTGCTTGTTGGAAAGGAAGGTATCTTCCAAGTCTCTTCCTATATTATAGTCTTTTCCCATTCCCTCTGTTAGAGACTATAAAACCCCTTACCTTCTGTCTACAATCATCCTCAGGGACTTTGCTCTATTTATCTCCTCTCTCAGGGACAAATTATTTAAATGTTTTTTCTGCTATTGTTCTGTTGTTTTGATTATAGAAACAATAATTTCTCATAGAAAAAGTCTAGGGTTCTGAAAATGTTAAAAGTACAGAAAAAAATACTTCCTCCTCCGAGATCAATTACATTTTTAGTCTGAAATTTTTATTATGTACATTATTTTTTTTTGTATTTCAGTGCATGTTTTTTCCTGAAATACTGGGACCAGGACTGAGTCTTATAAATATGCCCACAGAGGCTTATATGAGGGGGAACCCAAAAAACTGAAATTTATTTATTAAAAAATTGTGTATTCTTACATGTGTTTAAAACTTACTTCACTACCTTCAAAGTACCCTCTGTTTGATGTGATACACCTCTCAAGACACTTGCCACTGCTCAAAACAGCTTTTGAACTTGCTCATTTTGATGCCTTTTAGTGCATCTGTCATTTTTTGCTTCACCTCTTCCACTTCAGCACATCCCTTTGAGGACTTTTTTCATGGGAAGGGGGATGGAGAAGGCCTCGGGGGGAGATCAGATGAATAGGGAGGGTGAGTCATGGGGCTCATTGCTGTTTTGGGGGTCAAAAACTGTTGAACACTCAGTGTGGGGTGGGCAGGTGAACTTGTAAATCACTCATCTTGAAATGTGCAAATATGTTGAAAGAAACTAAGAAAAAAAGTCACTGAAGCTCTCACAACAATGCTAACTGGCACACTGATGCCAATGGGTGACTAAAACAAAAAACATTTAGTTCTCACAGTTCTGGAGGCTGAGAAGCCCAAGATCAACGTACCAGAAGATTTGGTATGTGGTAATGGCCTGCTTTCTGGTTCATAGACATCTAATTTCTTGCTATAGAAAGTTTCTAGAACACTTACCTAGAGGTAAAAGCCTATGCTACAAGGGGCCCACCCTCCAAAAGATAATTCTGGTTTTCTTTTTGCCCCCCCCCCCAGTGTAGTACTTTACATCTGACAACAGTTTAATAAGTATTCATTGAATGAAGAGTGGGTCAAAAGTTACTGAGAATTTCATATGCCACAATTTACTTTAAAAGTATAGCAATTTTCTGGGTGTGGTGTCTCAAACCTGTAATCCCAGCACTTTGGGAGGCTGAGGTGAGAGGATTGCCTGAGCCCACAGGTTTGAGACCAGCCGGGGCAACTTGACGAGAACTCATCTCTACAATAAATCAAAAAACTAGCCAAGCGTGGTAGCCTGTGCCTGCAGTTCTGGCACTTGGAAGGCTGAGGCAGAAGGCTCTCCTGAACCCAGCAGGTCGATACTGGGCCAGCTGAGTGTGTGCCACTGCACTCCAGCCTGGATGATGGAGTGAGACTCCAACTCAAAAAAAAAAGTATAGCAATTCTACTCCAAGTATCTTACTATGAAACACTCTGGGAAATCTATATCTATTGTAAACATTTTATCACTTCTTCCCTAATTTATAAATTATACCAAAACCCTGATATCTAAATACATTAAAGAAAGTGAATGAGGATGCCTACACCCTTTTATTGCTCATGACAACTAATCAAGTCAATGTCTAAATGACTTATAGGATACCTGAATATTGACAAACACACCCTCTCTGTGGATAGTTCTCCATGCTCTGCTGAGTTTGATTGTTGATAGCTGTTAAAAATCACCCAACTAGACAAGTCCACTGAAATAGGGAAGCTCATTTATACCTATACACCCACAGAACAGCACTCAAACACCAAATCTTGCCTGATTTGTTCTGGCCAAAAACACAGGAGGAAGAGGTCTGGGTCTTGTATTCTTGGTCACAAAATCACCATTACAAGTTTGGTTCTGCCCATAGGTTTTAGTCACCTCATAAAATTGAGATGGATTTGGAAGCACTTTGCTCTATCAGAGCTTTCCATCAGCAGATCTACCCAACATCAAATATACCTGTGATGACTCTCAAGAGGGTAGCTAATAAACAAGATAAAATCTTCCTTTCGTGAACTTCAAGGGGTAATATCATTAAAACATGAAGTTACATATTAATAAAAGAGTCATTTAGTTTATTACAAAGGCATACCAAATAGTCACAGCAAACACAAAACATGGCCAAAATCAATAAACTGAAGAGTTTTATTTATTCACTTTTATTTGCAGTGAGCTTTACCAACTGTCAGTTAAAAAAAAACTTTGAATTTTTCTTGAATCAATAAAAAAGTAGAATTTAGGTTTCTAGTTCAAATTAAATGTCTAATTAGC
>NW_007233045.1:0-23972 GCF_000164805.1 Carlito syrichta
TTCCCTGAGTACAATTCCTTAGGAAATGCTTGAAGTTTCCTTTGTTTATTAGCTACCCAGGATGGAGTACAGGGCACAATCATAGCTCACTGCAGCCTGACCTCTGGACTCGAGTGATTGATTCTTCCACCTCAGCTTCCTGAGTAACTGGGACTACAAGTGCCTGTCTCCATGCCTGGTTATTTTTTTTTTTTCTTTCTTTCTTTCTTTTTTTTTGGTAAAGATGAGGTCTCGCTAGGTTGCTTGGACTGAATTTGAACTCCTGGGCTCCAGCCATCCTCCTGTCTTGGCTTTTCAAAGTGCTGGGATTACAGACATGAGCCACTGCGCCTGGCCCAAAAGCTTCACTTTTAAGTGCAGCTGCCCACCTGGGAGCCGTATGAGCACTGAGAGCGGGGAGGATGTCCCAGCCACTGGCATCGTCATCACTCTCAGCAGCAGGCGGACACTGTGACTAGAGTTGTCTGGCCTCTTGTGGCCTGGCTCAGCTGAGTCGGGGGAGGAGAGGAACTGGCTGGCCTCTAAGCATTCTGAGCTGGAACTTGTGGTGAAGGCTACCTCCCATTCTGAGTGTGGCCAGGGCAACATGCCTCTTGCATACACAGATTCCAGAAGGGCGCTGCTCTGCCACCAACTCCAACCCCACCCTGTCTTCCTTTGTCCCGACTTTGGCCTGGAGCCCAGACTTCAGCTTGCCTGAGCAGGTTAAGGCAATTCTGAGCTGACATTCTGACATTCAGAATGTCAGACATTCTGAGCTGGTTAAGGGTGTTAACCCTGGAAATGTTTGGAGCCATGTTCCAGTCTTGCTCTGCTTACCAGGGAGGTGACTTAGCCTTCCTGAGATCCCATCTGCTCATTCGTCAAGTGATGGTAGTACTTACCCAAAGGAGAGATAGTTGACGTGCGTCAAGTGCCCAGCACTGCATGTGCACACCGGACTTTGTAAGTTAGGAGCTCTATAATGCACAAGGATCACCCAGACCCTGGCATGAGGTAGTCGGCCCTTAAAGAGGCATTCAAGACTTTCTTGGGAATCATGCAGTCACTTGCTGACACTAACCTGCTCCGTGCATAAGATGCACTCACACCCAGCTTGTGCACACCACTCCACCACACTCCTGTGCTGCACACCCACTGACACGGAGCAGTCTCCCAAGGACACCCTCTTGTCCTCTGAAGAGCATCTCTCCTGTCTTGCAACCCCAGTAAGTGGAAGGGCTTCTCACCTGTGTGAGGAGCACTCTTTCCTCCCTATTTTCTGAAGGTGATGAGAAGGGGTCTGCAGGTTGGACCAGGGCTGCAGGTCAGGTTGTAGAATGTTCCCTGCAAAGGATCACCTTTCCCTGTTGTTGTTGTTGTTGTTGTTGTTGCAGGGCAGACCAAAACCAGGACTTGGGGACCTGATTGAGATTTCTCGCTTTGGCTATGCACACTGGGCCATCTATGTGGGAGATGGCTATGTGGTCCATCTGGCGCCCTCAAGTAAGTATGGTTCTTTCTTAAGCACAAGGGTTGAGATCAAGAGTGTGAACAGATGCACGGTTGCATGCTTGTCCTCACTTCAGGGCCAGTAGAGTGGTCACTCGACACATATTTGCTGAATGAATCATGCTCTTCCCTGCTAGTCATATCAACCACTGTTCTCCAGCAGTAAATTGGTGGAGACTGGTGACCTTTATTCCATTATTGAGTGGGGGTCAACCCAACCAACCGCTTGAACTTGGTAAGCATCCCTCCATAGGTTCAATCTCCTATGTATGTTGTTCTGGAGGTACAAAGAAGAGTAAGAAGCAGTTGTTTCCTTCAAATAGTTTGCAGCTGACTGTGTAGTGTAATGGAAGGAATGTGGGCTTCCCAACTCAACAGAACCCTCTGTTAGAATCTTTGCCCCTCTGCTCACTGTCTCTGTGACTTGTGCATGTCCAAGTTCAACTGCATCCTCTGTAGAGCAGGGATAAGAATCCCTACCTCCTAGGTCCTGAAAGCTTAAAATGAAGGAACACATAGGAAACCACTGGTGCAGGGCCTGACTAGTATCTGAAGCAACCTCCTTTTCCTTCTGAAGCATCTTGGCATCAAAGAAAATGCCACACACCAGAAGCCACTCCAGTGCACAACAGCAGGGGATCGGAACCAGTCAAATAAAACAGATATACTACCTGCATATAATGGAATGCTGTACAGCCATTAACAGCAGTTGTACAGCAGGTGTATATATACTATTCTATGTGTATATAAATGAAATGAAATCAAGTTCAATAAATTTACAAGGTTTGTTGCACATACAAAAGAACAACTTTCGTATCCAGAGACTTTGAACTGGAAATAACAAAAAGCTCAGCCCACAGTAATTGTAGCTCAGTTTATAAAGCAAGAATGAGGAAGTGCATTGTTTTCCATTGTGACTGGCTACTGGAGATGTCCATTCATTTTGGTTAGTGCTGCATAAGCTTCATTGATTGGGGACCTGTGAAGTCATGTTGATATGAGGAAAGCTTAAGTGTTGTTTATGGCTAGTGCTGGCATTTGGGGGCAATCAGAAGAGTTTTAAGTTTGGGTTTCGTGGCTGTGGGTGCTTGGTCTAGGGTTATATTCCAACTGTGCCTCCATTTTGGTTTCCCTGTTTCAATTTCCCCCCTTTGGTCATTCTTACAGCTGGACTGAGAGGGTGACAGGTCATCAAGCATTAACCCTGGGCACCATTTTTTTTTTTTTTTTGTCCTTATGTGGCCATCAGAAAATTGAAAATCAGGATTTCCATAGATTCTTCTGACAATTTGAGTTTCTGTCTTTTTGAGTTTATGTCTTATGCTATTTAATTCTCATAGAAAGTATCTGATGAGTCAGTGGCTGCTGACTAATGTCTAAGCCTTTTGAGACAATACAGTCTATAAGGGCTATAATCAGTATGACTAGTAGAGGGATAATACCGAGTGTTTGAAAAATACTCCAGAGCCAAGGTCTCCAAGAGTCAAGATCTAACTGACTAAACAGATCAACTGATGGTGTTTCCCTGATCTGATGGGGTATCTGGATTTGATCCTTTTGGTCTTTAAGCTTCTGAGTTACAATTCTTGATTTATTAACATGAAAACAGTATTTTTCTCTGATAAGAGCACAAACTTCTCCTTTATGAGCAGTTGGGATATCAAGAACACTTCTGCCTGGAAGTATTGTTGAAGCTAAGCTGCTTATCTTAGAGTGCATCACTTGAAGAGAATTTAAAGTATCCATGAAACTCTTTTGAAGAGTTGTAGAAATATTAATAAGTGATTTTTTTTCTAATTCATAGACTCCCAGTTGAGGGAACAGGGTTTTAACAAAAGGATGTATCTCCAGCTCATTAGATAATTGGGTTTGAAAGTCTGTAAGAAACTCATTTAAGGAGAGTCATTGTATGTATGAAAGTTTTGTATTTAAATCAAAGTTCAGATTTGATTGGCATTTTGAATGATATATTTTGGTTATTTGGTTGAGAGGTACCCCAGCTTGCATCTTACAGACCATTTGGATGGTAAATCCTTGTATATCTTATTACCACAAAGAATGAGCAACATTAACTGAGAGAGAGAATTGAGGTGGATCCAATTGACCCCCAATAAAGAGTGATGTGAGTATCATGTTTACTGTTGCCATGTTGTCATCTGCACATTGCCAGTGTGAACGACTGTTGCTTAAACCAGCAAAGGAGCAAAAAACATTTTTTTAGTAATTTAATAAAGTAATGCAAGTAATTTGCTCCCAGTTAAATATGATTGATTCATTTTCCAGATGTGCCCTGTATATTGGTCTATCCAGTACACAAAACTGTGATCTACCTTACATAATGGTACTATAGAGATATTTCATTTACCTGTAAAGTTTGCATTGAACAAATGTATATTTTTGGTGAATTCCTTAAGGGTATCACTGTTATTTTTATTTTTAATTCTGTATCATTATATATAGGAGTTCAGTCTACATCATCTGAATCAAACTGAAGGATTTGATTACAGTGAAACCCGAGAACTTACCTATGTTAAGCCCTACCATTAAGGTTCTCTATGTATAGAAATAGGTTATCAGTAACCATATTAATAATACTTACAGGCTACTCTTTGGCTTCTAGTGAGTCCTCCCAATGCCAAACCGGCTGGCCATGAGCATTAGCTGAATCACTTTGTTGAGAGGAGGATGCCAAATCTTTTTGAAAATCTTCTTTCCCAAATTGCTCACCCAAATATCTATGGGAGTGGGTTTTATTATTAACTTAGATTTCCCCCAGTTTTTACATGGTTACATAACCAGCAATCATTTTGGCTCATCAGGGAAGCTATGTGTTGGATAGAAGAAATCAGTGGGTGTTCAGCTTGAGTGGTGAAGGTCCCTACAACAGTAGAAATACGACTTTAAACATTTTGTGTAGTTTGCAAAGTAGTAGGGTTATAATAATTATTCTAAAAATAAGAAAGAGTTCTGGAAAAATGAAAGGGATTCCAGAGGGTTCTTGGTCTGTTTTCTCAGACAGAAGTTGCCTACCTTGTGCTATCAACTTCTCCTGGGGAAATTTTTCCCGTGGATATTCTTAATTCCTTTTTTAAAATTCTTAATGTAGATTCAGGGGATACAAGTTCATATTTGTTACATGGGCATATTGTATAATGTGGGGATTGGGTCTCAGGTGGCCCCTTCCTTGGATAGTGAACATTGTACCCCACAGGTAAACTCTGACCCCCCGCCCAACCTTCCCTCTTATTGGTGCCCCTAGTGTCTATTATTCCACCCTTGTGACCATTTAGCTCCTGCATATAAGTGAGAACATGTGGTGTTTAATTTTCTCCTTCTGAGTCAGTTCTCTTAGGATGATGATCTCCAGATCCATCCATGCTGCTGCAAAGACCATGATTTCATTCTTTTTTTATGGCTGTGTTGTATTGCATAGTGTATATATGTGACAATTTACTTATCCAGTCAATTGTTGCTGAGCACTTAGGTTGGTTTCATAATTATGCTACCGTGAATAGTGCCGCGATGAACATACGCATCCAGGTATCTTTTTCTCTTACGAGTTATTTTCCTTTGTGTACATTCCTAGAGTGGGATTGCTGGGCTGAACAGTAATTCAATTTTTTTTTTTGATTTTTTTATTAATCGGTATTTTTTATTATGGTTTTGTGGGGTACAGTTAAGGGTTAGGTGTACAATTATGTTTCATTCAGGCACCCTGTTGATAAGAGGTGTTTTCCCATCCCCCGACAGATATTTGCTACTGTTAATTCCATCCCCCTCCCCCCATAGTTTCCCAGTACCGTCAGTCATTTTCTTATAGTGTTGCATTGGATGTTCAAGGTTCATTATATGAGTGAGAACATGTGATATTCGAATCTTTGTTTCTGTGAGAGGTCGCTCAATATTATAGACTCTAGTTCCATCCAGGTTGCTGCGAAATTCATGATTTTGTTCTTTTTTATGGCTGCATAGTATTCCATCGTGTATATGTACCACATTTTTTAATCCAGTCCAATTTTTAGATCGTTGAGAAATCTCCACATTGTTTTCCACAGAGTGAACTCGTTTATAATTTTGCCAGCAGTGAATGAGTGTTTTCTTTTCTCTACAATCAAGCCCATATCTGTTTTTCTTTGACTTTTTAATAACAGCCACTCTGACTGGCTGTAAGACCTGAAACTATAAAAATCCTAGAAGATATTTAAGATCTATAAGGTGACATATCATTGTGCTTTTAATTTGTATTTCTCTGATGGTTAGTGATGTTGGACATTCTTTCATGTTTGTTGACTGCTTGTGTGTCTTCTTTTGAGAAGTGTCTATTCATGTCCTTTGCCCACTTTTTAATGGTATTTTTTTTCCATTTCGAATTGTTTTAGTTTCTTGTGGATTCTAGATATTAGCTCTTGTGGCACTTTTTTTTATCCAGTCCTCTTTTGATGGGTAGCATGGTTGGTTCCATGTTCTTGCTATTGTGAACAATGCTGCAATAAACACATGCACTGGTTTCTTTTTTATATAGTGATTTGAGTTCTTCTGGGTAAATTGCAGGGTCATATGGAAGATCGATTTTTAGAACTTTTTGGAATCACCACACTGTTTTCCACAGAGGCTTTACAAGTTTACATGCTCACCAACAGTGTAGAAGTGTCCCTTTTCACCACATCCTCTCTAGCATCTGTTGTTTTTTGAGTTATTTATGATGGCCATCCTGACTGGAGTTATAAAGCTACAATAATCAAAACAGCCTGTTATTGGTACAAGAGCAGGCATCTAGACCAATGGAACAGAATAGAGATTTCAAAAGCAAAACCTCAATTTGTCCACCAACACATCTTCAACAAAGCCTATGGGAGATGAGAACCTGTTCAGTAAATTGTGCTGGGAAAACTGGCTGACCACATGCAGAAGATTAAAACAAGACCCCTACCTATCACTATACACAAAAATCAATTCTAAATGGATCAAAGACCTAGACATAAAACCTCAAACTATAAGAACCTTAGAAAATGCAGGAGACACCCTTCTGGAAATTGGAACTGGCAACCAATTCCTGATCAAAACCCCAAGTACCCATGCCATAAGAGAAATAGACAAGTGGGACCTCATCAAACTGACAACCTTCTGCAAAGCCAAAGCAACCATCAAGAGAGCAAGGAGACAATCCTCAGAATGGGAAAAAATATGTGCCAACTGTATATCTGACAAAGGTCTAAGGAACTCAAACATGCTGAAAAGAAACAGACAGCCCCATTACAAAGAGGGCAAAAGATAAGAACAGGCAGTTCTCAAAAGAAGACACACAAGCAGCCAACAGACACATGAAAAAATACCCTTTCTAATGAGGTGAGAGTGCAGGTTTTCACTGGTGTCTTATTCAGGATATCCAGTCACTAGGTTCCAACATGTGGGATACAAAGTCCTCTTCCCAGAAAGGGTCTCTGAAGGCTCTTTAACCTGATGGTTGTAACCTTTAAATATTACATTGGTGCTTTAGAGTGTGGGTTCATATCACAGTGTGCAAAAGTTGAATGAGCATGGGGTCCTATTATGAAGACCATGGGTCACCACTAATAGTTTCATAAGATGTCAACTAATGTTTTCCAGAGAGAGTTCATCTCATTGTCATAGAGCTAAAGGAAATCCTATGGTTTTCCCTTTTTTCCCTATGGTTTTAATTTCACCAATTTTAAAATGCCTCTGATGCACTGAATCTTTTCTGAAGGCTAAAGTGGTAGGGACAGTGGTAGTGCCAGAAATGTTTGATAACTTCGTTGAATTGTTTTACAACTTGTGAATCTATCACTTGAAGTTTTTTGGGATTCCCTTAAGTGAAAAAGCATATTCCAGTAACTTTTTGTCTATAGTGACTTCATGAATCTTTTAACAGTGAAAAAGTTCTATTCATTTAGAAAACATGCATGCTGTCACAAGCACATATTGACAGTCCATGGAGGTGCACAATTAGATGTAGCCCATGTGTAAATGTTGACATCATGCTGATGGTGGGGGAGTTGTTCCTGGAACCATGGTGGCCTTCCCAGGATTACGGATTTCACAAGTCAAGGATTGATTATAGACTCATGTGGCTCTTTTCCAAAAGGTTTTCTACCAGGATTTAGCCACAGTTTGAGTTATTTTGTTAACTCCATGGGGAGGGAGAGAATGCTGGAGAAGCAGCGACTTCAGTGGTTCAGGAAGCACCAAGTGGTTGCATGGGCCTTCCCAGGATCCCTCGACTCTTTTGCCTCCTTTGTTTATTCAATTTTGTTTTCCATTTGGGGAGCAAGTCTTTGTGGTGCTTGTAAATGTTGAATTTCCTTTATGTCCTTTGGATGGACTTCATTCCAGGTATGTAGTTTATTAGTTGGGACGATTTCTTGGGTGGCAGACTCTGCATGGAAGTCAGCCATAGCATTACCCTTGGTTCTATTTTGCAAGTATGAGCTTCAGTTTTTATGGCAGTCACTTGTAAGAGTTACAACGGCCATGTAAGGCTCATTACTATTATTATTATTATTGTCTGTTGTTTTTTTGAGTCAAGGTCTCACTCTGCCACCCAGACTGGAGTATAATGGCATGATCATGGCTCACCACAGCCTTGACCTCCTGAGCTCAGTTGGTTCTTTTATTTATAAATCAATATTTTTTATTTTAATATTGTGGGGTACAGTTAAGGGTTAGGTATATAAATATGCTTCATTCAGGCACTCTTGTTGATAAGGGGTGTCCCCCATCCCCAGACAGATATTGACTACCGTTAATCCTACTCCCCCCCCCAGAGTTTCCCGCCACTGTCAATCCTTTTCTTATAGTATTAGGATAGATGTTCAAGGTCCACTATATGAGTGAGAACATGTGATACTCAGATCTTTGTTTCTGTGAGAGATCACTCAGTATTATAGACTCTAGTTCCATCCACGTTGCTGTGAAATTCATGATTTTGTTCATTTTTAAGGCTGTGTAGTATTCTATCATGTATATGTACCACATTTTTTTAATCCAGTCCTCTTCTGATGGACAGCATGGTTGGTTCCAGCTTCTTGCTATTGTGAACAATGCTGCAATAAACATACGTGTGCAGGTATCTTTTTTATAGAGTGATTTGAGTTCTTCAGGGTATATTCCAGTAGGGGGATTATGCGGTCATATGGGAGGTTGATATTTAGAGCTTTTAGGAATTGCCACACTGCTTTCCACAGAGGTTGCACTAGTTTGCACTCCTACAAACAGTGTAGAAGTGTTCCCTTTTCACCACACCTTCTCCAGCAACTGTTATTTTTTGAGTTATTGATAATGACCATTCTGATCAGAGTTAGGTGGTATCTCAGTGTGGTGTTGATTTGCATCTCCCTGATGATTATTAAGGTTGAACATTTCTTCATGTGTCTGTTGGCCGCTCAGATGTCTTTCTTTGAGAAGTGTCTGTTCATATCTTTTGCCCACTTTATAATGGGGTTGTTTGTTTTTTCCTCTCAGCATGTTTGAGTTCCTTGTAGATCCAAGATGTTAAGCCTTTGTCAGACCTGGAGTTGGCAAATACTTTTTCCCAGTCAGTGGGCTGTCTCCCTGCTCTCTTGATGGTTTCTTTGGCTTTGCAGAAGCTTGTCAGTTTAATGAGGTCCCACTTGTCTATCTTATCTCTTATGGCCTGTGGGTTTCGGGTTTTGTTCAGGAATTGGATGCCAGTTCCAATTTCCATAAGGGTGTGTCCTGCATTTTCTAAGGTTCTTATGGTTTGCGGTTTTTTTGTTTTTTGGGTTTTTTTTTTTGAGTTGGAGTCTCACTCTGTCCCCCAGACTGGAGTGCAGCAGCTGCTCCCAGCCACCACAGCCTCGACCTCCTGGGCTCCAGTGATCCTTCCGCCTCAGCCTTCCAAGTAGCTGGAACTACAGGTGTGCGATACTATGCCCAGCTAATTTTTTGATTTATTGTAGAGATGAGGTCTCGCCAAGTTGCCCAGGTGGGTCTCGAATCCGCAGGTTCAGGCAATCCACTCACCTCAGCCTCCCAAAGCATGGGATTACAGGCTGAGCAACTGAGCCCGGCGGTTTGAGGTTTTACATTTAGGTATGTGATCCATTTTTTTAGAGTTCATTTTTGTGTATAGGGATAGACAGCGGTCTTGTTTGAGTTTTCTGCATGTGGTCAGCCAATTTTCCCAGCACAATTTACTGAATAGGTTCTCCTCTCCCCAGTGGTGGGTGGTGGAGGCTTTGTCGAAGATGAGTTAGTTGAGAAATTGAGGTTTTGCCTCTGGAATCTCAGTTCTATTTCATTGGTCTATATGCCTGTTCCTGTACCAATATCAAGCTGTTTTGATTATTGTAGCTTTATAGTAAAGTTTGAAGTTTGCTAGTGTGATACCTTCTGCTTTGTTTTTTTGTTTGTTTGTTTGTTTTTTGCTGAGGATTGTTCTGGCTATTCTTGGTCATTTATGTTTCCATATGAATTCCTGTATTGTTTTTTATAACTCTGAGAAGAATGTTACTGGTAATTTGATGGGTATTGCATTAAATCTGTAGATTGCCTTAGGTAGAATGGACATCTTCGCAATGTTGATTCTTCCAATTCATGAGCATGGGATATTTTTCCACTTGTTTGTGTCATCTTTGATTTCTTTGAGCAGTGTTTTGTAGTTTTCATTGTGAAGGTCTTTCACATCTCTGGTTAGGAAGATGCCAAGGTATTTCATTTTTTTGTGCCTATTGTGAATGGAATTGTGTTTTTTATTTGGGTTTCTATTTGTTTATTATTTGTGTAAAGAAATGCAATTGTCTTTTGCACATTTATTTTATACCCTGAGACTTTGCCAAAGTCCTTTATCAATGCAAGGAGGCTTTTGACAGATTCGCTTGGTTTTTCCAGGTACACAATCATGTCATCAGCAAAGAGGGACAACTTGACTTCCTCTTTTCCTATTTGGATACCCCTGATTGCCTTCTCTTCTCTGATTGCTCGAGCCAGGATTCCAGTACTATGTTGAACAGGAAGTGAGAAAGTGGACATCCTTGTCTTGTTCCAGTTTTCAGGGGAAATGGTTCCAATTTTTGTCTGTTTAGTAGTATGCTAACTGTGGGCTTCTCGTAGATGGCTTTTACTATTTTGAGGTATGTTCCATGTATGCCTAGGTGTTCGAGGGTTTTTATCAGGAAGGATAAAACCCTGGATTTTATCAAAAGCTTTTTCTGCATCTAATGATATAATCATGTGGTTTTTGTTCTGACATCTGTTGATGTATTTAATTACATTTATTGTCTTGTGAATGTTGAACCAGCCTTGCATCCCTGGGATGAAGCCTACATGGTCATGATGGATGATTTTTGAGATGTGTTGCTGAATCTGGATCTTGTTGAGAATTTTGGCATCTGTGTTCATCAAAGATATTGGCCTGTAGTTCTCTTTGTTTGTTGGGTCTTTACCCAGCTTGGGTATCAATGTGATGTTAGCTTCATAGAATGATTTGGGGAGGGTTTCATCTTTCTCAATCGCCTGGAATACTTTCAGTATGAGTGGTATCAGCTCCTCTTTAAATGTCTTATAGAATTCTGCTGGGAAGCCGTCTGGTCCAGGGCTTTTTTTTGGTAGGCAGTTTTCTTATTACATAGTCAATTTCCTTGATTGTTATTGTTCTATTTAGGGTCTCGATTTCTTCTTGTTTCAACCTAGGCAGGCTGTGTGATATCAGAAAGTCTTCCACTTCCTTAAGATTTTCCAGTTTGTTTCCATACAAGTGTACATAGTAGTCTCTAATGATCTTTTGTATTTCTTTGGGGTCAGATGTGACTTCATCTTTGTGTTTCTGATTGTATTTATTTGTGCGTTTTCTGTTTTTTTCTAGGTCAGTCTACCTAAGGGACCATTGATCTTGTTTATCCTTTTGAAGAACCAGCTTTTTGTTTCATAGATTTTTTTGTATTATCTTTTTGTCTTCTATGTCCTGGATTTGGGCTTTTATTTTGGGGATCTGGATTCTTCTGCTGCAGTTAGGGTTTTTGTGGTCTTGCTTTTCCAGCTTCCTAAGGTGACTTGTTAGGCTGTTGATTTGTGATCCTTCCATTTTCTTCATGTGTGTTTGTAGGGATATGAATTCCCCTCTTACTACAGCTTTCATGGTGTCACAGAGGTTTTGGTAAGATGTCCCTTCATTTTCATTTGTTTCCAGGTATCTTTTAATCTGTTTTGATTTTATTGTTGACCCAGCATGTTTAGCATCATGCTGTTTAGTGTCCATGTCTCTGTGGGTTTGGGGGCAAGCTTGTTGGTGTTGATGTTTATTTTTATTCCACTGTGGTCTGAGAAGGCACATGACAAAATTTTGATCTTTTGAAATTTGTTTATGCTTGATTTATGGCCAAGTGTGTGGTCGATCTTAGAGTATGTTCCATGTAGTGCTGAGTAGAGTGTATATTCTGTGGTCATTGGGTGGAGTGTTCTGTAGGTATCAAATAAGTCCATTTGGTCAAGAGTCCATTGGGGTTCTGGATCTTATTGCTTATGGATTTTTTGTCCTGATGATCTGTCTGGGGTTGTGAGTGGGGTATTAAAGTCCCGAGTTATGATGGTGTTAGAGTCAATATCTTTCTTTAGTTTTCCTAGAAGCTGCTTTATGAAAGTTGGTGCTCCTATGTTGGGTGCAAATATGTTTAGGATAGATATTTCTTGTTGATGGAGTGAACCTTTTATCATTATGTAGTGGCCCTCTGTATCTTTTTTAATTTTTGGTAGCTTAAATGGCATTTTGTCTGAGATTAGGATTGTGACTCCTCCTTTCTTTTGTGTTCCATTCGCCTGAAAATTTGTTTCCCATCCTCTTACTTTGAGTCTGTGCATGTCCCTTCTAGTGAGATGGGTCTCTTGAAGGCAGTATATTGTTGCCTGGTGATATTTTATCCATGTTGCCATTCTATGTCTTTTCAGTGGTGCATTTAGTCCATTTACATTCAGGCTAATTATTGAAATGTGAGAGCTGGTTCCTATCATAGAGTTCTAATAGAGTTGTTGTTGTTCCTCTTGGTTTGTTGTCTTTCTTTTGGCTTTGGGGTTGGTTCATGTGTATTTTATTCTTTTTCCTGTACTCTTGTGAAGAACATTGTTCTTTTTTCCTTTTCTTCTGTGTTTAGTACTTTCTTAAATGTTTCATGTAGAGGTGGTCTGGTGGCAGTGTAAGTTCTTAGGGATTGGATATCTGGGAAAGATTTTAATTCTCCCTCACTGATGAAGCTTAGCTTGGCTGGTTAGGTTATTCTTGGTTGAAATTGTTTATCTTTTAGGACTATGAAGATAGGACTCCAAGCTCTCGTAGCCTGCAGGGGTTTTTTAGATAAATCTGCTGCTATTCTAATTGGTCTTCCATGGTATGTGATCTGGCCTTTTTCTCTTGCTGCCTTTAGGATTTTTTCTTTTATACCTACTTTGTTTAGGTGAATTACTAGGTGTCTGGGAGTTGGTCTTCTCATTTGCTGTCTTGCAGGGGTTCTCTGAATCTCTTGTGTGTGAATTTTTGCATCACTGATAAGATAAGGGAAGTTTTCTTCAATAATCTCATGGAATGTTTGTTCCAAGGTGGTTTCTGTTTCTCTTTCTATTTCAGGAAGGCCAATTACTCTTAGGTTCTTTCTCTTGAAGTAATCACTCATCTCTTGAAGATTTTGTTCTGTCTTTTTCAATTTGTTTTCTGTGTTTTTAACAGTTTGAGTTAGGTCTATATTTTGGTCCTCAAGCTCTGCGATTATCTCTTCTGCTGGGCTAATTCTGCTTTCCATGCTTATCAGTTTGTTATTTATTTCATTCACAGTATTCTTTATTACTGTTATCTCAGTTATCAACTCCTTCCTAGTTTCTTCTTGTCTCTCCTCAATTCTTTTTAATCTCTCCATTAACGTCTTGATATCTAGGTTTGTGGTTTGAGACCAGTCATTCTGGGGCTCTTCATTGTTTGCATTCCAAAGTCAGTTTCTCAGTGTCTGCCCTCCCAGGGGTCTGGGAGAGACCCATATTCTTCTTTTGGTTTTTCTTCATTTGTGTAGATTTCTCTCTCTCCCCCTGCTTTCCCTCCCCTTCTTTAATTCTGTTTTTCAGGGAAGGTGGGGTTGCTTATGCTTCACTTATGCAATCTCCTGTTCTTCCTTATGAGGGTCTTCTGACTTTGTTCACTTTTGACGCTGGAGTATGGGCTGGGTGCTGTACTTTTTGCGGTTCTGAGATTTAATTGAGGGGAGAAGCTGTGACTCCAAATCTATCTGCTGATTCCAGCATCCACCAACAGGTGTATGGGCACACTGGAACCTATTTCCCACTGCCTTACAATCTGTCTGTGCAGCGGGATGCAGGTTTGGTCCCTGGAACAAAAGGGGGTACGAAACAGGAAAATAATGAAGGAAGAGGGGTCAGTAGGAAGTTAGAAGGAGAGAAGAGTGAGAGGGAAAACACATGCATACCAACTAACAGGTGAAAGAGACACAAGGCCAGAGAGAAGTGAAAAAGACACACAAGCAAAATTCCCTAAAGCATACCAGTAACCACACAAAGACAGTCCAATAAAATCATGCCTTTTGATGCGTTTTCCCCAACACAAACAGGTCGTCTAAGTCAAAAAGCAAACAAAAGTGAGCAAAACAAATAGTCAAAATGATAAAATCAAAAGTCAAAATAAGAAATCAGACTAACTCAGGAATCATCTTTCCTGAGTGTCTAAAGTCTCTTCAGCTCTGGTCTCCAACCTCTCCCCTTTGCGTTCATTGTAGGCAGCTAGATTTACAAGCAGCTTGAGTTTGTTCTTTAAGCCTGCTGCCTGAGAGGTCTGCAACACTGAGTTGCCTGCATCTGATTCAGCATAGGGGAGGGGATCTGTCTCCTGTTTAGCAACGTTACCTTAGGAACCAAGGTGGAGGCTGCTCGTAGGTGGGCGGGGTAATGCAAATCTCTGCCTGGAAAATGGCCGAGGTGGCAGCTCCTCTTTCGTGGATCCTTTCTCTCCGCTCCTCTGGGTCCCTGGGCAATCCACTATGATGGGCTGTGGTGGTGTGCGAGGCACCGAAGATGAGCTACACAGCCGGGCACTGGATCCGGTGTGCCACCAGCAGGCAGGGGTGCAGGAGGAAGCTGGGAGTTCCCTCCTCTGGAGCTGAGAGCCTCCAATCAGCACCTCCTTAAGATATGCTGTTCCCTTACACAAGCATGAGGTCGCACACTGGGTGCCTCAGCCAGGGTGGGCCCAGAGCTCCAAAGGGCAGGTGGTGAGTGGTGAGAATGGATTTGGGCCCCTCACAGGGTACTTCAGCCAGAAATGGAGCTGGTATCTCTGAGGGGCGGGCACCTAGAGCCTCCCTGGGAGACTGGCGGCTTGGTGCCGGGTGAGACAATGTAGCCAGGAGGGAGCCAAGATTCCCTTGCGGCAGGCAGGGGCCACATATAGTGGAACAGCAGCAGCTGGGGGCCATAATATCCGGCCCTGCGTGGGACCAAGGGTCCCTGAGCCTCGGACTGGTGCAGCTGGCAGTGGGCAGGGGGTTGGGGGAAGTAAAGTAAAAGTCTTTTTGGGAACTCACATTCAGAGAATCTCACAATTCCACCTATGCCGTCACCATCTTACCCAGCAATCCTCTCTTTTTCTTTTTTGAGTTGCAGTCTCATTCTGTTGCCCAGGCTGGAGTGCAGTGGCACAATCATGACCACCGCAGCCTCGACCTGCTGGGTTCAGGTGACCCTTCCCCTAGCCTTCCACTCAGTTGGTTCTTCTGCCCCAGCTTCCCAAGTAGTTTGGACTACAGGTGCACACCACCACACCTGGCAAATTTTTTTTATTTTTTGTATTGACAAGATCTTGCTGTATTGCCCAGACTGGTCTCAAACTCCTGGTCCCAAGCAATCCTCCCACTTTGACCTCCCAAAGTGCTGGGATTACAGACATGGGCCATCACACCTGGCCTATGCCCATTATTTGAAGACTTTAAAAATCCCTTTCCACAACATGCCAAAAGCATGGACAACTCCAAAAGCATACCTGATACTAGTTTAGATATTTGCAGTCTTATCTGAGGCTAATTTTCAGGCTACAGTGAGGGCAATTAATTCTGCAGGTTGTGTGGATTGGCTAATAGGGTTTGCAATAAATCTAATGTAGGAGTCAAATTTGGAGAAATCAAGCCAATACAGTTATGAATCTCACCTTCATTGGGTAAAGATTAGGAGGGTAGGAGAATTTAAAGAGCTACAGTGAAAAATGTGTAGGCTTGAAGGAGACAGGAGCAGAACCTCACCATATGTTAGTTTTTCGGCTGAGAAATGCTGTGCATACTTGGTATTGAATATACTTTCTATAGCACAAGGATCCTGTAGATATAGATCATTTCCCTGAACAAATTCTTAGAGGACTGTATAATTTTGGTGGTATGGCTGCTTTCCTGACTGCTGAATCCAACTGCAGGCTATCATAGGCTGTAGGTCTACTTTTTCATCCTTGTTGTTGGGTGAGAACTTGTAAAGCCTGATTGTTCACTGGACAAACACGTAAAGGGGTTCAGAATCCTTGAGGAGTCCTAGGACAGAAGGATATTGTAAAACTCATTTGAGTTCATTAAAGGTCTCCCCATACCTTGTTTTCCAAGGGAGAGGCTACTGAGTGCCATTTTTAGTTGTTCGATAGAGTAGAGAAGCCAATAAAGAGAAATTTGGGGCTGCAGCGATTGACTCACACTTGTAACCCCACCACTTTGGCAGGCTGAGGCAGGAGGATCGCTTAAGGCCAGAAGTTTGAGACAAGCCTCAGGAGCATAGCTGACCCTGTCTACACATACACACACACACACACACACACACACTAGCCAGCTGTAGTGGCACACATCTGTAATCACAGTTACTTGGGAGACTGAGGCAGGAGGATTACTTGAGCCCAGTACTTCAAGGCTGCGGTGAGCTTTGATCATGCTACTACACTCCAGTCGGGTAACAGAGTAAGACTCATCTCTTCTTTTAAATTTTATTTTTATTATTTATTTATTTATTTATTATAAAGATGTTTGTATCCCTAACCAAGACTCATCTCTTAAAAAAATATTTGAGACCCAGAACCTGGAGCATCCTGAAAGTCCAAGAACTCTTGAGTTATCTTTTCATTAGAGTTCTAGGATAATTTTGGATAGTATATATTCTTTATGGAGAGGGAAATATTCCTTTTGTAGATGCATTATGACCTAGATAATAAACTATCTCTTATGAAAGGATGCTTATTTTGAGAGGCCTCATAGCAACTGTAAGCTAGTTGTTATAACAAATATGTTGAGTCAACTTTTGAGTCTTCTTTGGAGGAAGAATAAATCATGTACATATTGAATTTCTTGGAAGTTTCAGGGTTTTCAAATCCTGATGTAAACCTTGTGATATGTATAAGAGAGTTTCAGTGATACTGTCCAAGTATACTGCTGATTTTTCCAAGTAAGTGCAAAATAAATTGGCTTTCTCTGCTTACGGAGGTGCTCAAGAAAGCAGACCATAAGCCCATAGCCCTGAGTCACTTGGATTATGATAGTATTTTTGCCACCATGGTGTTTGGGTTTGGTACCACTGGGAATCTTATTTATGACTCTAAGGACTTGTATAAATATCCATACTCATCCATTGTGTTTCTTTAGAGGCAAGATAGGAATATTGTAAGGACTGGTGCAGGGAATAATAAACCTCTAGCTTTCTAAGTCTTCTATCAGAGGGATGAGCCTTGGTATGGTTTCTGATTTTAAGGAGTACTGTGGTGACTTATGAAGCAGTTTAGAAAGGCCCATTAGAATTTTTAATGAGTTTGGCATGTTTGATTTTTCCCATGTCTGCAGAAGAAGAGGCTCATCCAATGTCAGAGATTTTGGAGAGATCTATAGTGTCTGTGGAATTTAATATTCTCCTTAGGACAATCCATTTGGATCTGGAGAACACATGATGCTTCAGTGTCTGATGCATCTGGGATTTGTAAGGTGATTTCTCCCAAGGAAAGTATTATTTGGCCTCCTATTTTAGGAAGCAGGTGACTACCTAGGAGATTCACAGGGGCAGCCTCATGTTAGAGAAAGGCGTGGAAAGGCCAAGGGTAGCAGCTATGGATTTGCTCTAAAGGAACTCTTGGAATTTGAGTGGAAATGCTCATCCCCAAGATGTTTTTGTTACTCCTAGGAAGTTCTTGATGTTCCAACTCTGTGTGCTGACTCTCCCGTTTTGCTCCTACAGCTGGAGAGAGCTGGAGCCAAGGCATTTATTTTTCATCAGAGTCGCCCTGTTTCCCAGACTGGAGCGCAGTGGCACAATCACAGCCATCACAGACTCCACCTGCTGTGCTCAGGCGATCCTTCCACTTGGCTGGAACTACAGGCGTGCGCCACCATGTCCAGTTAAATTTTGTATTTATTGTAGAGACGAGGTCTCGCCATGTTGCCCAGGTCGGTCTCAAACCCATGGGCTTAGGCAATCCTCTCATCTCCACCTCCCAAAGTGCTGGGATTACAGACATGAGCCACCATGCCCAGCACCAAGTTGTTTTTTAAAATGTCCTCTTGAAAAGAAAGAAAAGCCAATAAACCAAAGTGTAAACACACATGTAAGTTTAGAAATTTGTCATTAGATACATAGGCTGTTCAGAGGTCGACCTTCCACCAAGAGGCTTTCTATGAGCCCAGCTGCTTCCAGCAGGATCCATCAGAGCCCCGCCAGGCCATGGGCTTGTCTCTGAGGGTGCCAGGTGCCACCTCTCCTCCCCTGTCTCATTCCAGCTTCCCAGGTGCCTGGGGTCCCCTTTAGAGGCGAATCATCCAATGTAGTGCCAGAGAGCAGGGACATCACCGGACTCAGTTTCCTAAGTTCATAAATAATAAAACCCAGGCCCCAAGATGAGAAGAGAAATGTCTGAGGACACACAGTGAGGGAGCCAGGCTAGGATCTAGGGCTCTGGATGCCCAGGCAGGCTTCTGTCTTACTCAGCTGGCTCCTTTCCTGCTATTTAAAAATGTCTGCTGGGTGCAATGGCTCGTGTGTGAAATCCCAGCACTTTGAGACACCAAGGCAGGAGAATCTCTTAAGCCCAGGTTCAAGACCACCCTGGGTAACATGGCCAGACCCCGTCTCCACAAAAAATACAAAAATTAGCTGGGCATGGTGGTGAACACCTACCATCCCAGCTACTTGGGAGACAGAGGTGGAAGAATTGCCTGATCCCTGGAGGTCGAGGCTGCAGTGAGCTGTGATTATGCCACTGCACTACAGCCTGGGCCATAGAGTGAGACTCTGACTTAGACAAAAACAAAAAGCCACCTAACCTGCAGAGGCTTCCACAGCACTGGCTCTGAAAGGTGGAGTGACTTTTCTAAGTCCTAAGGGGAAACTGGGACTAGGACCTGGAGGTTGACTGTCTCCTCTCTTTGCCCTGCACCCCTCTGCCCTGATGATGACTCTTTCGGGGACATCTAAACTCATGTGTTCCTTTAGGACACACTCTCCATACTTTAGAAATGCGGAAACCAGAGAGTTCTGAAGACGGCTCCAAAGTCACCAGACTGGGATGGGACCTCTTCGAGCGTAGGGCCAGGCAGGATGGACAGGTCCTTTCGTGGCCCATCCCTCTCTACTCATGTATTTATGTGTTTACTTATTTTTTGAGTTGGAGTCTCACTCTGTCATCAGACTTGAGTGCAGTGGCATGCTCCTGGCCACCCCAGTGTCAACCTGCTGGAGTCCAGCGATTCTTCTGCCTCAGCCTTTCAAGTAGCAGGAACTACAGGCGTGCTCTACCACACCCGGCTAATTTTTAAAATTCATTATAGAGACAAGGTCTCACCACGTTGCCCAGGCTGGTCTCGAATCCTTGGGCTCAGGCAGTCCACCCGCCTCAGCCTCCCAAAGTGCTGGGATTACAGGCTGAGCCACTGAGCCTGGCCGGCCCATCGACCTTGAGGGCGCCAAGGGCAAGGAGGCTGTCTGGCTCAGGCAGCACCCGGGGCCCTGTCTGGTACCAAACTCACTCTTCCCACAGTTGAAGTTGGTGGGGTTGGTGCCGCCAGCATCCTGTCTACCCTGACTGAGAAGGTTGTGGTGAAGAAGGAACTGCTGTCCGTGGCGGCCGGGAGAAACAGGTACCGGGTCAACAACAAACACGATGACAGGTATCAGCCGCTGCCTTCCAACAAAATCATCCGCCGGGCCGAGGAGCTGGTGGGACGGGAGCTGCGCTATTCGCTGACCAGCGATAACTGCGAGCACTTCGTGAACGAGCTGCGCTATGGGGTCTCCCGCAGCGACCAGGTGCGTCCCCCTTCGGCGTCCCTAACCCGGGGACCTGACTGTTCCCTCAGCTGACTTTAGCCGGGCACAGGGTGGAATGGAAATGGCTGCGATAAGACAGAGCGGCAGGGACGCGATTCCTGCCCTTGAGGATGTCCCTGCGGGCGGGACGGGAGTGGGGAGCCAGACGGCACGGCGGCCGCGCGGACCGCCGCAGTCAGGCTGCCAAGGGAGAAAGGAACAGACGTGGCCACCGTCCCCGTTGCCAGCCCTCCCGGGCCGCCAGCCTGAAATGGCCATCCACGGCACAGAGGCAGCTTTTTGATCCCCATTTTACAGACGGGAGAACAGGCTCACGGAACCAAAGTCATTTGTCAAAATCATGACACTACTGAGTCTCTAGTACAGGTCAGCCACAGTGCAGAGGCAGGATGAACCCCAGGTGTGTTTTGCTCCAAGGCCCTGATCAAGGACGGCTTCACCTGAGCCCAGCCTGATGGAATTATTTCGATTAAGCTGAACGTAGAGGCCAGGTGCAGTGGCTCAAGCCAGTAATCCCAGCACTTTGGGAGGTCTAGACGAGAGGACTGCCTGAGCCTGCAGGTTCAAGACCAACCTGGGCCACAAGGTGCAACCTCATCTCTATGATAAAAAAAGTTTTTTTTAATTAGCTGGGCATGGTGGCACATGCCTATAGTTCCAGCTACTTGGAAGGCTGAGGCAGAAGGATAACCTGAGTCCAGCAGGCCAAGGCTATGAACCTGGGCAACAGAGTGAGACTCTGACTCAAAAAAAAAAAATCTGAAGGTAGAAAATAAGCTGGAGATGACCAGAGAATGAGGGTCGTAATGAGTGTGGGCAGAGGGCACAGTGTGAACCAGGAGCAGGAAAGCCCAGATTGCTCTGGGCACATTTTTTCTGTAAAGAACCAGATAAATAAGTATTTTAGATTTTGTGGGCAGGTGTCTCACTCCTTTGCTCTGCTGCTGGAGCTTTGCAGCCTGAAAACAGTTACAGACAATATGTAAATACACAGGCAAGGCTGTATCTCAGGCCTATCCATGGATGATAGTTTGCAACTCCTGTTCTAAGATAACTTGGAAAACCACATATCCCCTTATGCATTCTAGGTGGCCTCAAACATTTTTAAGCGTCATAAAAGTTAAAAAATTGCAAAGGATGGAGTTTTTGCCATTGTGCATGTAGCATACTTGCCTTAGCGTGCATTCTTCATAATCTTGCAGTTGCACATTTAGCTCATTCAGTTAATGAAAAATGTCTTCCATGTTGTTGAAAGAGTCATGCTGGGTGTTATTGTTAAACCAATCAACCGAATCAAGCTTCATTTGACTTTCAGGAAAAAACCCTCACAAATGCTCAATTCAATTAAACGTGTAACTGCAACTTCTCTGACAACCATCTCACTTCTGGATTGTCATTTTAAGGTATGACAATTAAGTGTGTGAACATATTCTAGAAAAAGTGCTACATACCTCGTTGCTGAATATCACTATGGTCACCTTCAAAGTACTCCCCTTGGAAAGCTATAGAATGGCCAGTAGAGCTGTCCTTGCACGAATGTTGGAGTTTGAATTAGAGCAAAAACAAACCTGAAATTTATTGTTAAACTTGGCAAGAGTGAAAGTGGAATCAGGACATATTTGTCCAAGTTTATGGGAAAATTCCATGAAGAAAACTGCAGTGTACAAATGGGTGAAACATTTTTCTGAGGAGAAAGAAAGCGTCACTGATGAAGAGAGGTCAGGACAACCAGTAATGGGCAGAACTGATGAAAATATTGCAAAACATCACCAAATTTGTGTCAAAATTGCCAGTTGACTGTGAGAAGCACAGCAGACCAAAGAAACATTCATAGAGAAAGAGGAAAGCCTTAACTGAAATCTCGGCACGAGAAAGGTGTGTGCAAAAATGGTCCCAAAGGAGATCTTGCACCATAACCATGCACCAGCTCACACAGCACTGTCTGTGAGGGTGTCTTTAATCAGTCAGCAAATACTGGTATTGGAACACCCTCCCTACTCACATGATCTGGCCCCCAGTGACTTTTTTCTTTACCCAAAGATAAAGGAAATAATGAAAGGAAGACATTTTGATGATATTCAGAACCTAAGGGTACTATGATGACAACTCTGATGGCCATTCCAGAAAACGATTTTCCAGATTGCTTTGATAGGGGGACTAGGCCTGTGTCAGCACATAGCTTCCCAAGAGGCGTGCTCCAAAGGTGAGCATAGCAATATTCAGCAGTGAGGTGTGTAGCACTTTTTCGGAGATGGTTCACGAATCTAGTTGTCAGACCTTGTTGATAGATGAGGCAGGGAACCCTCCTCAAAGTTTCTTTCTGAAACCCTCTCTGGGGAGGAGCCATGCATTCTCAGGTCCCCACTTGCTGGTGTCCACCTAGGCCCATGCACACAGAGTTCAGCCCTTTGGTCGAGAGACAGGAGAAAGGGAGGTGGTGAAAGGAGGAGGGGGGCAAGGAGGAGTCACACGCCCTGGAAATGAGTACCCCCAGGACAGAGCTCAGGCTAGTAATGAAGAGCCCACCAGCTGTCCTGAGCACTGGGGGTGCAGCAGGAAGGGCTCTGCGGTGCCCAGCAGGGACCTTGAGCATCTCCTGTCCTTTGAGCGGAAAAGGGTGGACACCCCAGGAGGGGAGGCGTGTCGGGGCGTGTCAGGCAGGCTGCCTTATCACACCGCTAAAGGCACTTCCAAAGGCTGTGCAGAAGCTACAGGGTCCCTCTGGGAAACTCTGAGATTGGGGGGGGGGTCCTGCTGTGTTTCTGAGGGGTCAGAACTGAAGCCAGCAGGAGAGACAAGGGGGAGGCAGTTTTCTTCTGCTTCGTGTGTCCCTTGAGCCTCATCTCCTGCAGGCGATCCATTAACTCGCCTTTCTTGGTCTGCCTCACTCCTTCCTTCTCTTCTGACTCTGTTCCTCTGGATGCCCCTCCTCTGTCGCTAGCTCTGTCTCTGCCAGAAAGTGGGCTTGTGAGAACCGCAGAACTCTCAGCACACAAGGACTCTGTCCAAACCTCTGCACGAAGTAACCAGACTCCAGGCACCTTCTAATAACACAGGGCTCGGTCTCTTGGACAACCCCAGTCCACCACATGCACGCCTGAGAAAGCTCTCCAGGCCAGGAGAATTGACTGTGTGTTCTGCCCAACACCTTGACATACCCCTGAGAGCGATTTACAGTTATGAGCCCTTCCTCTTTCCCCTGGGGATGCAGGTACAGTCATCCTTTGAGGTCATGGGCGACTGTTTCCAGGACCTCCCGAGGATGCCAAAATCCAGATGCTCATGTCCCATATGAAAAATGGTGGGGCATTTGCATATGCCCAATGTACATCCTCCTGTTCACTTTAAATTATCTCCAGATTACTTATAACACAAAATTCACTGTAAATGCAATATAAATAATTGTTGCGCTGCATTTCATATTTTTGTCTTTTATTGTTGTATCATTATTTTTTCTTTTGTTTCTTGCATATTTGTGAATCACAAATATTTCCTGAATATTTGTGATCCACAGTTGTTTGTAAAATCCATGGATGTAAAATCCATGGATGTAGAATCCATGGACCGTATACCTCTTGAAACTCAGACATGCCTTTCTCAAGGATCCAAAAGCGATTCCTCTGTTTTTTTCCAGTAGGGGTCACACTCTGTTGCCCAGGCTGGAGTGCAGTGGCACGCTCATGGCCACCACAGCCTCGGCCTGCTGAGATCAGGTGATCCTTTGGCCTCCGCCTTCTCAGTAACTGGAACTACAGGCACGAGCCACCACACCCAGCTGATTTTTTTGATTTATTGTAGACATGAAATCTTGCCATGTTGCCCAGGTTGGTCTCAAACCCTTGGGCTCAGGCAATCCTCTCGCCTAAGCCTCCCAAAGTGATGGGATTATGGGCATGATTCACTGCTGGCTTCAAGAGCTATTCCTTTGAAACGGAATCCTCAGGAAGGACTGGGCCTCTGGCTCCTGGGCTCTGTGGGAGGACAGAATCCTAGAGTAACTTTAAGTCGCCATTGCCAGCTAGCAGACACAGTTGAACTCACTGCGTTCGTTAGCACTGGCTTTCCCTGACTCTGCTGAGTCTCACCCCGCCCCACTCCCTCATCGCCTTTCAAAGGCTCAGTCACAGCCGGACTCGGTGGCTCAGCCTGTAATCCCGCGCCTTTGGGAGGCTGAGGTGAGT